>NC_091287.1:506338140-506638140 GCF_032444005.1 Ranitomeya imitator
TGGTGGCAGAGCAGCCAACTGTACAACTCGGCACAATTTGGTTTCAAAATAAGGTTGGACCCTTTACAAGCATTATGATAATTGAATAGACTCTGTTGAATAGATGCCACCGAAAAAGTCTTTGTCTGTGTCAGGAAATGTGTAAATCTGCCTGTTCATGGCAAATGTGTTCTGCATATCCCTTGATTATCAGACATAATTCTACTTATTTTTTGAGAGATTTTTTTTTTCCATCCTTTAACATAGGCTGAGACTTGAAAGCTATTGCCAATTTTACGACGTGTCTCACGGCCATGAATATTATCTTATAGAACACATCGCTGGAATAATTGAGGAGGGGAGTTGAAAACTAAAATCATAGGTACGGCCTTCCTCCAGTCATAATGAATATATTTCATTTGTGTACTCCAAGGCCTCGAAATATAGAGGTCTTTACTGACAATAGGACAACTTGCCGTCCCAAGTAGGAACGTTGCCGTACATTTTGGCTACATTTTGGGCACATTTTGGGCACTGTCAATGAGTTGTGTTATTTGTATTTCGGCTCAATTATTTAGATAAAATGTGTTAACAATTCATCAAGTTACCAATTTTTCGGAAAAATATCTTTCCACACTATCCATCACACAAAATATAGGTAACATTATCACTTTCACATTCCAGTACAAGGCATCTGCTATTCACAGCATGTAAGTGAAGCTGTTGTTTTCTGCATGGTAATTTATATCTTTTTTTTAGAACTACAAATAAATGTAATTTCAGTAGAATATAGATTGTGTATAATTTCGGATTTCGGGGGGAAAAAAAAAGTCAATTGGTAAAATTCCCCAAAGTGTTGCGAGCCAATGAGGCATTGCTGCCGGTATGTTGATCTTCTTCCTGTAGGAAGAGAATTTAGGCACTATTAATCCTATTGCCCTCCTTAAATTCCAGCAGAAGTTGAGCTCGGGGTGCAGATTATATTGACAGTCACAGGTCTTTTTGTTGGATGAACTAAAGATATTTTTGCCAACATAAAAAATGCTATTAAATCAGTTAAACCTCAAAGATTTTTTTTTATTAAATGTAAAATATAAAGTTTTATCCACCACGAGGTTTAATCAATGCATAACAATTTTTTTTTTCCCGATTTTGTATTTTAAAAATTAGCATCAGACAATTGACATAGAACAGTTAACTAGAAGAGTTGGAAATGATTCAAATGGTATAATTTATTGACATATATTTTGTTCTTTTAGGCTAAGGAATGCATTTTGTTAAACTAAATTCCTATTTTAGATTTACTTTTTATTTGCTTATTTTTTTAAATTATTTTTCTATTTTTTGGGATCTAGAGTGAATATGAAAATTCTTTTCATCCCTTAACAATCCATTAGCATAAAGATAACACATTTGTTTATTGTCTTCCGGAATCAGCTGTTAGTATCTGTGCCACAGGTAACAATTGACTTTTCAGGCTTTAAGTTAATAGCCTTGTCTCTTTCTTGTATGGATCAATATTAGTATTAATTAATCACCGTTATCAGCGCTAAGATCTGGTTCTATTTGTTGTTACATCAGCAAAATATCAATAGGGAAAGAGGACTCTGAGATCGTCATGGCAACTTCATCTCTTGGGTCAAAGAAAGTTTATCTTATCTGTTCATGGAGAGTAGCAAACTGTTTAGGGATCTAGTTTGAACTCTAACTGCATCGATTTCATTTTTTTGTTTGGAAATAGAAACTGAATTCCAATCACATGGGATAGAGAAGATTTAAATATTAATGTCCGGAAGCATTCCCGCCAGGCGGCTACTTTAATTTCCGTAACTACTAAATTTGAGTTGCCTTTTAATAACAAAAAACATATCTAAATTTTGGGAAATTTTTTAAAAATTTTCAAAATGACCAACAGTTTTTTTCCTCATTTTTTTCAATTTTTCATAAATTAAAAGAATCTTCAATTTTTCAAAATCATTTAGCTTTTTCTTAATTGCAAAGCATCGTCACATTGCTTTTTATACTTTTAAATACCTTTTTATCATTTTATAACTTTGGCACCTAAATATTTGGAAGCCTCTAATCCCACCAGTTTCCCATTTTTGACATGTTTTTAATCTTTGTTAGGCCCAAGTAACTTTGTGATATTTTAGGCATCTAAAACCATCGATCTATGCATAACTTTACTCAAGGTGGAAATCAAACCTTGATATTAGGGATTTTTAAAATTTGGGTGTAAATGTAAATGCTGTGCCATCTAGGCACGTTACGAATTTATTCACTAACGTCGAGTCATAAAAATAGTAAAAATACAGAAAGTTAAATTATTCAACTAATAATATCTTAAAGAAATGAAGAGAAAAGAAAACAACACATGATTATTCGAGTTCAATGCGGGGATATTGCTGTGAATGAATATAATTTTTTTTAAAGTCAGTATTTATTGTTTTTTTTTCGCAGATAATTCATGTTTTGTTTTTGTTACCATTACTTGTGAAGGTTTTTTTTTTGGAGGGGGTAGTTTACATACTTTTTGTATATGGAAGTGTTGCAAAAACATTTTTGGAAGTTCCCTGCTTTTTAGTTATAGAGTTTTTTCCATCTGCAACGTGAAGTCTACCGCCGTTAATTTTTGTGGGTGAGCTGAGATAATATTTTCTCCATTTACTTTCTGTATTGTATGCTTGCCACTAGAGCATTGTTATGGAAGATCTGGTCGTGCTTCCATAGCACTGGACTTGGCAGACCTCTATCTTGCTATTACTGTGCAATTGTAGGAAATGTCCTCAATTAGTTCTTTGGCTTCTTTTCAGTTGTATGTTGTAGACTTTTTTTTGGGAGACTTCATTATCATGGTTAATCATTTAATTTGAATTATACATTTTTCATTCTTGGTGTTTCCTGTTAATCAGTATCACATTTTACACCGGTTAGATCTTTGTTGGCTTTATAACTTGATAGCGTTATCGAAGTTGAGTTACTCTTTTGGATGTTTTTGATGGTTCATTGCTTTACATATTTTGTATCTGCTGACGATCAGATATTAAAGAATGTTTTGACATATTTTTCAGCTTTTCACTTGGTTTTTTTTGTCTAGTGATCACTGCCTGAAATGATGATGTGCTATGTTCCCCTGGGAGGTTTTGTAAGCTCATTTGAAATGTGTCAAAAAGTCATGTCTCAAGGCCATTTTTCTGCATGTGATTGCCCAATGACATGGCCCAAATTAAATGGCCTTAGCCTGTGACGTTATTCCATGTCTGATCAACAAATATTTAAAGTATTCTCATATTTTATAATAATATCAAATATATATATTATTCCGCAGGGACTGGAGGTGATCATGAATCATGATCAAGATAGATAGATAGATAGATGCATTGGGCTATAGGAGAAAGTCGATCAATCTAAGAGTCTGGATGGACTTTAGATAGATAAGAGATAGACAGATAATAGATAGATAATAGCTAGATAGATGATAATAGATAGATGATTGATAGATGGATACATAGATAGATGCATTGGGCTATAGGAGAAAGTCGATCAATCTAAGAATCAGGACGGACTTTACATATTTGGACTATCTTCATAGTTTATGTTGGGTGCCGAACCAATTATGTTGCATTGTGAGAGTATTGTGTTGCATGCTATTGAAATGAATATATGTATGTGTGAATTTAACATTTTTTTATCATTGTTTTTGCCACCCCTTAGCATAAAAAATGTGCAGTGTAATTCTTTATGAAAGTAATTACAATATATTATATTTATACATCGTGTCTAATACCGATTTTACTACAAAGCATAGCATTTGTTAAATACTTTTTTTTTGCATAGGATGTATTCCACTTGTTTCAACCCACTATTTATCTAAATTGTCTTTTAGAAGAAAAAAAGCCAGTTGGTTAGTTAAAAAAAATTCTTGAAAAGCAAAAAAAGTAGCAAAAAAATGGCTATCATTGAGTAACAGTTTGACCTTGTGAGGGCATGATGACGAGATTGCCTAGTAATGGCAAGCATTCAATGTCTTGCAAAAAGATTTTCCCATATGTCGCAAATTATCTTTTCTTCCTACCTGACCTGTATGTTGTAATTTACAAGGGAGGGGCTAGACCCCTGTTCACCAAAAACTAATAGGAACCTGAGGCCTAGCATGTTTCATCATTACCCAATATTCTTTTAAGTAATCTATTATCATTCACGTACCTTTGCATGTCAAGATGAGAGGTCTTTTCTACCAGTAAATCCCAAGCTTAAATTTAAAAACAATGATCTTTGAATTATTTCTGCACCACGCAAACTAAGGAACTAAGCATCAACAATTCATTCAGAAATTTCCTGCAGGCGTCTAACTTTTTGTTTTCTTCTAATGTTTTTGAAATTGTTTTGTAGAAAAAAAAGTTGGAGTCCTTTTTCTCGGCTTTGAAGTCAACATCATATTTTCATTTTTGGTTTTATCGACCTGCTCTGCCACTTAATTACATTGTCATCTAATGTCAGATCACTTCTTCTTTTTTCCCTACCGGGATAAAGTCAAATGTTGACTACTTCAGGTCACTTCTTGTGTTTTTCCTTACGGGATAAAGTCAAATTCAACTGTTGCAGAAATGTCCAACAATGTTGAGAACATCAAAATTGTGAATATTATGTGCCCTTAAATTGTTGGTTCTATCGCGTCTTGGGCTACATTCTGATGATGAGCTTTTGGTGAGTTTTTAACCCCTTTCTGACCTTGGATGGGATAGTACGTCCGAGGTCAGATCCCCTGCTTTGATGTGGGTTCCGGTGGTGAGCCACATCAAAGCCGCGACATGTCAGCTGTTTTGAACAGCTGACATGTGCGCGCAATAGCGGCGAGTGGAATCGCGATCCACCCACCGCTATTAACTAGTTAAATGCCGCTGTCAAACGCTGACAGCGGCATTTAACTACTGCTTCTGGCCGTGCGGCAGTAAATGCCCGCATCGCCGACCCATGATCGGGGGTCAGCGATGCATCGGCATAGTAACCAGAAGTCTCCTCGAGACCTCTATGGCTGCTGATGGAGGCTTGCTGTGAGCGCCACCCTGTGGTCGGAGCTCATAGCAAGCCTGCAATTCAGCTACATAGGAGCGATCTGATGATCGCTGCCATGTAGCAGAGCCGATCAGACTATGCCAGCTTCTAGCCTTCCATGGAGGCTATTGAAGCATGGCAAAAGTAAAAAAACGTTTAAAAAAAATATGAAATAAATAAAAAAAAATTAAAGTTTAAATCACCTCCCTTTCGCCCCATTCGAAATAAAACAATAAAAAAAAATCAAACATACACATATTTGGTATCGCTGCGTTCAGAATCGCTCAATCTATCAATAAAAAAAGGATTGACCTGATTGCTAAACGGCGTAGCGAGAAAAAAATGTGAAACTGCAAAATTACGTTTTTTTTTGGTCGCCTCGACATTGCATTAAAATGCAATAACGGGCGATCAAAAGAACGTATCTAAAAATGTCAGCTCGACACGCAAAAAATAAGCCCTCACCCGACCCCAGATCATGAAAAATGGAGACGCTACGGGTATCGGAAAATGGCGCAATTTTGTTTTTAAGCAAAGTTTGAATTTTTTTTCACCACTTAGATAAAAATAGCCTAGACATATTTGGTGTCTATGAACTCATAATCACCTGGAGAATCATAATGGCAGGTCAGTTTTAAAAAATATTTTAAAAAATAAAAAAATATAAAAGTTCAAATCACCCCCCTTTCGCCCCATTCAAAAATAAAACAATAAAATCCAAATCAAATATACACATATTTGGTATCGCCACGTTCAGAATAATCCGATCGACCGATATATAAAAAGAATTAATCCAATCGTTAAACTGCGTAGCGAGAAAAAAAAAAATCGAAACTCCAGAATTATGTTTTTTTGGTCACTGCAACATTGCAATAAAATGCAAGAACAGGAGATCAAAAGATCGTATACACACCAAAATGGTATTGATAAAAACATCAGCTCGGCATGCACAAAATAAGCTCTCACCCTGCCCCAGATCCAGAAAAATAGACGCTACGAGTCTCAGAAAATGGCAACTTTTTTTTCTTTACAAACTTTGGATTTTTTTTTTTCACCACTTACAAAAGAACCTAGACATGTTTGGTGTCTATGAACTCGTAATTACCTGGAAAATCATAACAGCAGGTCAATTTTAGCATTTAGTGAACGTAGTAAAAAAAATCCAAAAAACAATTGGGGATTTGCACTTTTTTTTCCAATTTCTCCTTATTTGGATTTTTTTTCCCATTTTCCAATACATGATATAGTAAAATCAATGGTGCCATTCAAAAGTACAACTTGTCCCACAAAAATAAGCTCTCATATGGCCATATTGACAGAAACATAAAAAAGATGTGGCCATGGGAAGAAGGGGAGCAAATAAATAAATATATATAAATATATATAATCTCATATAGAAGAATACAAATCACCCTCATTTTCCTCATTAAAAAATAAAATCATATTTGGCATGAAAACATTTTTTTTGTAAAAGTATGATCTGTCAAAATATAAAATGAATTGACCTGAAAAAAACAAATGCTGTGACAAAAAAAAAATAATAATAATGTCAGATTGAGATTTTTTGGACATCACCCAAACACTATAAAATGCAATAAAAAAAACTATCAACACATCCATCATATGAACCCAAATTGAAATCAATCAAGAAAACGGACTGCTCGCCACGCAAAAAAAAAAGCCCTTACCCAATTCAATCAATAGAAACATTTTATGGATCTCATAAAATGGTGACCAACAATATATATTTTTTTACATGCTTGTAATTATGAAAGAAAAACAAAAATGTTTGTAAGTTTGGCTCTAGAAAAAAGGGAAGGAAAGAAACAAAAGCATAAAAACGCAAGGTGGTTAAACAATAGGTCCGATGACACATTTTGTTACTCAACTTAAATTTGACCTTCCCGTCTGCGTTTTCTTTGGTTTGGTATCTACTTTCAATCTTTTTGACTTTGGTTTTGGTTATTTTTAAAAAAAACTATCATAAAGTTATACTTTTTTTTCTGCTTTCCTGTTGTTTTTAAAACAGTTAACACATTTTTCTGTACAGTAGAAAAATATATCCAGAAGTATCCCAACCTATCAATTGTTTGCCTATTGAACACTATACAACTAGAATGCTTTTATTTTTTTAACTAATAACATACTGCCAACTGTGTAAGCATGTGATGTGAACAGAGCCTTAGGCAGACGCCTGTAAAGTCCAGATTGTCCGATCTGCCTGCAGATTCCCATGTTGCACGCTGCCAATGCGTTGCCTTTTGTGTATGTAGGATTGATTGATTGTTTGCATTAGTATGGCACATGACATCATCTTGTTCTTTAGAGCTTTTAATCATCCCAGTGCGTGTTATTTTTCGAAATTATTTCTGAGCAGATTCATTTATTTATATATATATAAGTCCAATGTCCACCAGTTGACAAACAGAGCTCTGCTGTAATAGAGAAACACGGAGTTTCGCTCCTTTTTGTTTTCAGATATTATAAGGGTTGTACGTGAAGGTATTTTAGGAACTAATGATACCAGTTTTATATGTATATCATTAAAGTGATTGTCTAAGACTGAGGAATTCTTAACTTATTTGTACAATAGGTCGTAAGTATCAGATCAGTTGGGGTCCAACATTTGGTAGCACCACCAATCAGCAATGGCTGGAGCTAAGGAATACAAGGGGTAGGACACAGCAGCCAATCACTTGGGATTACTTTAACGGGAGACAAACTTCAGTACTCAGCAGCAGCCATCACTCAATGTATGGTTATGCCCCAAATATCGCGTCCTTCTGGAAGGAACTCCAGCTGATCGGACTGAGACCTCCAAAATCTCATATAGTCTGGATGGACTATCAATTCATCAGGCCTGGCCAACCCCTTTAAGCCCTGATGCACACAAAGGTGATACTGTACCCGTAGAGCTTAGAGCCAGATTACGAGAGAATGCGCCATTGAGTATCCAGGTACTTCCACCTTGACCACCGATGGTCATTCAGTGTATTTATCCAGCTGATGAGTGGCGTAGAGGCCATGTATGTCTTTTACTCTCTCTGCTAAAGTTTAGCAACCCCTTAACTCTCATAAACTTTACTAGAAAGGACCATGAGCAACGGCAGCCAATTCTTCTATACATATCTGCTTGGGGGTTGCTTGCCAATATTTTAGGCCAAGGACTTTTACCAACCTGACAGAGTTGGAGATGAGGAGGTGTCACTCTGAATGATTCTGTAAAGCCTCGTGCATGAGACCACTTTATGTATAAGACTTTATATTACTCTATTCCAGCTTCTTCTCATTTCCCTGTACACTATTTGCTATGAATATTCGCGGTGGTCGATATCCTCATATAGGATAACTCCTGCTGCCGACTATAATGAAATAAATACAAATATAGATAACAATTTCCAATATGGCTTCAGGTGATAAATGCAATTCTGTAAACTGTCACCTCTCTATCATATAAGTGAAGACGATTTCCATGTAATATAAGCAATGTATTGGAACAATCTGCGTCATATGTGGAGAAGAAATCAAATTGTGTAAAACTGCATGATAAAACAATAATAAGGCTTTATCAAAAGAGTATAATAATTAGGATACTATTAAGTGCACAATGTTAGTATTGTAGGGCAGCATTTCCCTCTGTTCTTTATGGTAAGTCTAGCAATCTTTCTGATTTTGGATAAGGGGTTGATGAATACTCACCATGGAGGCAGGGTAAGAGCACCATTGCTTTCCCCTCCAATAAAATGATTTAGATATTTGAATATTTTTGATATGGAAAAATAAAATCCAACCAAGGGCTCGTTCAGATGTCAGTATTTTCCACATATGAGAAAGGCATCCCGATTAGGCTAGGTTCACATTGCGTTAGTGCAATCTGTTTAGCGCATACGCTAACAGAATGCGCTAACGCAATGTCCAAAAAGTGATCGCGTTTGCCTGAACGCTGCAAGCAGCGTTCGAGGTCCGTCCGAAAATAACGAGACATCGCCGACGCATGCCAAAAATGGCATACGTTAGCGATGCGTTAGCGATCCGTTAGCACATTGCGGTCAATGGGTGCAATAACAGATCCGTTACATAGCGTTAATTGCGACAATTGCGCCATGTAACGGAGTCCGTTAGCGGACACCCACTGACGCAATGTGAACCTAGCCTTAACCTGATCTGAGTTTGATCAGAGTGTGGTCCGATTGCAGGGCCGGCGTCAGCACCCGGCGCACCCGGGCAAATGCCGGGGCCCTGGCGAGACGGGGGGGCCCACTCGCGCTGGGATACTGCTGCGCACACACACTGTTCAGCAGGGCCGCCGGAACCTGCATCGGGCCCGCCCTCCTCACTATTCCCCTCAGCGGGGGGAGGAGCGCACTCAGCACATGGTGTCGCAGGGGAGCGCGAAAGGAACAGGAACAGCCCCTGGGAGAGAGGAGAGCTGGGCAGGGAACTGGTGGCTGTGTCCGCAGCTAGCTCCGGGATGTTCCTCATCCAACAGTGGCCAGTCTGTGGATGCCCACTGCCAGCAGTGCACTATGGCGGCGGCTGTGGAAGTCACCGAGAGCAGCAGCTGCCTGCAAAGGTAGCAGCAACTTCTCCAGCACCGGCGAGGAGGAGAGGATCATGAGGTGCATGCATCTTCCAGACCTGTGATGGGGACGGTGACGGCTATATCAGCAGGTATGGGGGGGCGCCGCGCAACTTTCCACCTTACTCCTGAATAGCTGTTGGCTGCAGGGGGCACTTATTCCCCTGTGAGTGCAGGAGGCCGGCCTGAGAGCCCTTTTGCCACTGCTGATGCCACACTCCGGGCCCTGAGGGCACAGGGGCTCCACTCATTCTGCCCTGGTACAGCACATGTCCCCCGGCCCCTGCCCCTGTGCTGCCCAACTTTCCTGGGTACAGCAGGGGGAATCTGCTGGCAGGGTCATTACTCATTCCTCAGGGCGCTGCTCCCATTGCCCTGAGAAGAGGAGTTATTTCTAGAAATTACTGACATTTGTACCCATGTACTTAGAACAGTTTATGAAGGGCAGCACTGGCACAACATGAGACATCCCGGTATGTGACATTCGGGCCCAGTCTTACAGGATTTATGGGAGATATGACACATCTTAGTTTACCTAATGTTCACTCTGAGGTGTAAGTGCACTAGAATCATTCTGAAGCAAAAAAATCTGTGGCTGACCCTGTGATGCTCGCTGTGGGGTCTGCGTGTGGAATATCCCATCCCATTGTGTACAGCCACCCACTGCAGTGTCCAGGAACATTGTTCACTAGGTGACATGTCACAGGTTAAAAAAAAAATCCACTGGAATGACCAGCAGTGCAGATTACCCACTGGAGATTATGGGGCGATTTGTGGGTAGTTCATATGGAAATCTGCTCTGTGGAGACTCTAAGGGCGGCTCATACTGAGGTGTTTTTTCTCAGTTTTTGCAGTAGAAAATCTTTAAAAAAAACACCAGTAGTAAAACACTGCCAAAAACCCTCTGTGTGAACATGTCATACAAGAGGAAAAACAATCTGTTTTTCAAGAAAAAACTCTTCAGAAATCATTACTTTTCTCTTGCATTGTGCAAACCTAAAACCTCCTTTATATTAGTAGTTTCTGGACTTTACCTGAGCTCTTTTTCAACACTTTATTCTCGCTGGACTTTTTTCTTTGAGGCAGGAGCGTCTTACTGACATTTGATGGACTTTAAAAAAAAATCTTTACAACGAATAAGGAAACAGTAGCTTTTTTTTTTTAAAGCCGTCACTCAAAGCACTGTGTTCTACATTACAAGCATAGTGGATGAGATTTATAGAAATCCCATGCCGACTGTGCTTCTATTTACCACTGCGTAAACTCACCCGTGGCACGGGTTTACGAGCTGCAGCATGTTGATTATCTGCAGCGGAGACGCTAGTCTGCATAGTCTCACCCATAGCTATTCATTTCATGCAGTAAATCCGCATGGTTCACTGAACACATGCGGATTTACTGCATGATTAGAACACAGCTTTTTGGATGCAGCGAAAATACTCTGTGTCCAAAACATTGCTATATCCTGATCGTGGGGACATAGCCTAACCTGTGGATTAACCCGATATCTGCCTACTATTAGAGTTTGGGGACATGACAAGTTCCGTCTATTGAGTATATCTGTGCATCATGAATTGTGGTATGTGTTAAAGGGGGGGCCCACTGAGACTCTTTCGCCCGGGGCCCTCAAAAACCTGGAGCCGGCCCTGTCCGATTGTCACCAGTTTTTCTCATACGTGACGAGAAAAAAGTCTCCATCTTCTCCTTTCTCACAGTCTGTGAAAATTGGACCACACTCAGATGACAAATCTTTCATGGACCCATAGCCATACATTGATGAGTGTGATCAAAATCAGACATGTCTCTGATATTTCCACGGACTACTCGTTTTACAATTCTTTCCTGGAGCCATAGACATGCATTGCTGATTTTGATCAAAATTGGACACGTCTCCGATATTTTCTATGGACCACTCGGCTTACAATTCTTTCATGGAGCCATTAACTTGCATTGCCGATTTTGATCAAAAACAGACACTTCTTTGATATTTTCCGAGGACCAATTGGTCAGAGGAAAAAAATAAGACATGTACCCCATAGAATGTCATAGTGAAAACCACAGATAGCACTCGTTTGAGTAAATCAGATGTGTGAATGCTCCCTAAAGAAGGTTGGAAAAATGCCATCAAGTAAAATTTGTGAATTCATATTTTCACCATATTTCGGCCCTCGAAATATTCAAGATCTGTTTACGAGTCCAGCCTATCATGTATACTATATTATAATATTTAGGACACATCATAAAACTATTTCTTACGAAAGTGACTTGGTTATTTTATTTATTTACTTGTAATCTCCATTGGGATGGTGCCAGTTCTTGCCTCCTCTGTCTGCTCATGCACAAAGCTATGTGTCCAGATGCTCTTTGCCTGTGTGGTTGCCTTCTGTTTAGAGCAGCTCCCTAAGGAAAGCTGCCTCTTTTTATGCACCACACTACAAACAATATAATTTTTTTCTATTTTAATATTATTATTATTATTATATTTTTTCATATTTTGATTCAAGGAGTAGAAAGAAGTTTATTATTTTGAAAAAGGTGGCGTAAATTACTCACAGCCATGGCAAATATTGAAATATTGATAAATAAATGTTGCAGCAATTAGTGTGGATATTTGGGGGCAGCATAAAATCTAAGATCACAAGAACTTATTTTCGGTCTGTGTGCTTGTTGTGTTGAAAATAGAATGTAAACGGACTAATTAATATATTAATTTTCATGAACGTGTTTCAATATGGATCAAAATACGTGCAAAAAAAACACAGCAAAAAAAAAATAAAATAAGGGTTGCAGCACAGACAACATTCGTATGCAAAGATTTCATAGAGAATTGAATTTTCCTTTTATCATTTAATACTTTTAATGTAACAAATAGGCACAATATGTCATACAGATATCAAAAAAGACGTGGGTGGCAAAGAGATATAAAAGACTGTCCAAATGAAAAATAATCCGCTTTTTTCTGGATGAAAATCTATTTTTCATACACTTAACTGAATTTAGCCTAATAAAAATTGATATGTACTAAGTTCCCACATTGAGTGTTCGGTGAGTTTTTTGACGCTGTGTTTTACAGTCCTAGTAAAGTGGATGGTACTTATAGAAATCTCATGGCCACTGTGCTTTTTTTTTGCACTACGTAAACTGATCTGTGGGGCGTTTATTAAGTCCACAACAGGTCAATTTCTCTTGCTGAGTTTTATCCATAAAATTGCAGTAGATGCGGAAAATCCATAGGTAAAAAAATGAACAAATACTGAACGTGAGAACGTGGCCTTCGCTGAAAATGCTGCAAAAAATCTGCAACACCAAAACCTCACCAAATGGTCATCATGGGAACATAGTTTAAGGGGCCAAACATTTTAATGATATGGCCACGTTCACACGGTCAGTATTTTACATCACCCAGGAGTGGGTGATAAATACAGAAGTGTTGATGTGCTTCTATTATACTTTTCCTCTGATTGTTCCACTCCTCGTTTTGACTTACATATACTGATGTAAAATACTGACCAAATACTGACAGTGTGAACTTGGCCTAAGAGCTTGTTTCCATTTGCGAGAAACACGTCCGTGTCTCGCATGTGAAAACCAAGCTCTGGCGCCAGCACTCCAGAGCGGAGCGTGCGGCCGCATAGCAACACTTGGAGCTGCACGCTCCGCTCCACAGTGCCGGCGCCAGAGCTTGGTTTTCACATGCGAGACACGGAGGTGTTTCTCGCAAATGGAAACAAGCCCTAAAAGTGAGTATCTTGGAAGGTTTTTTTGAATGTGAACCAGGGGTGCATTAACTATAATCAGCATTAGGTCTCATTCAGATGCAGTAGCGTAGCTACTGGGGGGGCAGAGGGGGCCATCGTCCCAGGCCCTGTCAGATGAAAGGGCCCACCGGGAGCCAGGGCCACTTCTGTGATTAGGCAGAACACAGCATACAACCAGAGCAGTATGATGTCTGCTCCCATCTCAGGCCGGTTTCACACGTCAGTGGCTCCGATACGTGAGGTAACAGTTTCCTCACGTACCGGAGACACTGACTCACGTAGACACATTAAAATAAATGTGTCTCTGCACATGTCAGCATGTTTTCATGGACCTTGTGTCCATTTGCAAAACACGGAGACATGTCAGTGTTCGTGGGATCACACGGACCCATTAAAGTCAATGGGTCCATGTAAACACATACCGCACACGGATGCTGTCCGTGTGCATTTTTCCTGTCATAGGGTTAAAATTGAAAAAATTGTTGAAATACATGGACACGGACACACGTACAGCACACGTACAGCACACAGACCCTAAAAACGTACTCACGGACATCACACGGATCCCACATGGATGGCCTACGTGAGCACATGGACACGGATAACTCCGGTACCGGAATTATCTGGACGTGTGAGACTGGCCTCATGGAGACTCTGCACGCTGGCTACCAGCACAGTGGCCGGCTGCAGAGTCTCCCTCCTTCAGTGAATGGTTTCACCTGTCTGACTTGATGATGAAGCTTTTCCCCGGCTGCAGTTTTCTTCACTCTGTGCACGCTGGGATTGGCTCAGGCACGCTGGGTCCTAGTGTCCACATATTGCATTTCACTTAGACACTTCCTGGTCCTGCCTGCAAACTTTATCAGTAAGTGGGGATGAAACTTTTTAGGTTTATTAAATTCAGGTATGTCACTGTGATGTGAATGTGAGACCACTGGGGTATTGTGAGCGCTGAAAGTGGGTGAGGGGCGACAGGGTACTGGGGGTGAATGTAAGACCATGGGGATATTGTGGGGGAGGGGAGACATGGCACTGGGGGGGGAAGGTGAGACCATGTGGGTATTGGGTACTGAAGGCGGGTGAGGTGGGACAGGGCACTGAGGGAGTGGATGTGAGTTGATGTGAGTTGATGGGGGCATTGGGGCTGAAGTGGGGTAGGGGGGACAGGTCACTGGGGGCTGAATATTATAATGTTTTGTTATGATATTATATGTACTCCATCACATGTAATATTTGCTGTCTGGGGAGGCTGGAGATAAGGGGGGTAGGGGGCTTTTCATACGTACCACCTGGGTCTTTTATGAGTATCAGTATACGAAGCCCCCTTACAGTAACCAAGAGCTGCATCACATTTACAGCACCACTTCAGCATATTTTTAAATTTCGCTGCTGGAACGGTGTTGAAAATCCACGTCCCCTGCCCCCAGTCTGATACTCACCTACTGGCGTCTTCATCTGTTGTTCTCTTCTCGGCTCCATCTCCTGCAGTTTGTGGCCTGTCCGCTGCTCCAGTGTTTCATAGAGCAGCGCAGAGGTCACTAATCAATGTGAGTCTATGAAAGCCTCCTTCTGGCCTCTTTCTCACTCTCAGGCTATGTGCACATGGTGCAGATTGGCTGCTGCGGATTCACACAAGTTTTCCATGTGGTGTACAGTACCATGTAAACCTATAGAAAACCAAATCCGCAGTGCACATGGTGCGGAAAATACCACGCGGAAACGATGCTTTGTATTTTCCGCAGCATGTCAATTCTTTGTGCGGATTCCGCAGCGTTTTACACCTGCTCCTGTATAGGAATCTGCAGGTATAAAAACGCAGGCAAAATCCTCACAAAAAACGCAGTAAATCCGCATGTAAAACGCAGCATGTTTTACCTGTGGATTTTGCAAAAGCGGTGCGGAAAAATCCGCACATGAATCTGCAACGTGTGGACATAGCCTCATAGTGTTACATTGAGCGCTTGTGACATAGCTTCTCACTTCTGGCCAGTTAGAAGCTGCACTCACAAGTTTGAGCCGCGGGACTGCAGCAGTGCCACAAAATAGTGAATACGCCGGAGGATGAGTAAATGGCCGGGGCAGGGAACTTGCGCTTAAAACACCACTCCAACGGTGGAAAAAAAAACCCTGCTAGAGTTGTGCTTTAATTATTTAATAATAAGCAATTTAATACTATAAAATTGATAAAGGCTTGGAATAAATGTCTGCAGTCACTTTATATGACAGCAGACTGCCAAATTATGACAGGGAGCTGCAGGCTCATCATACTGTGTATAAGGGAGCTGGGGGCCCATCATACTGTGTATAAGGGAGCTGCGGGCTCATTATACTGTGTATAAGGGAACTGTGGCCCCATCATACTGTGTTTAGGGAACTGCGGGCCCATCATACTGTGTATAAGGGAGATGTGGGCCCATCATACTGTGTATAAGGGAGCTGCGGGCCCATCATACTGTGTATAAGGGAGATGGGGGCCCATCATACTGTGTATAAGGGAGCTGCGGGCCCATCATACTGTGTATAAGGGAGCTGCGGGCTCATCATACTGTGTATAAGGGAGCTGCGGGCCCATCATACTGTGTATAAGGGAGCTGCGGGCCCATCATACTGTGTATAAGGGAGCTGTGACCCCATCATACTGTGTATAGGGAACTGCGGGCCCATCATACTGTGT
This sequence comes from Ranitomeya imitator, assembly GCF_032444005.1. Taxonomy (NCBI): domain Eukaryota; kingdom Metazoa; phylum Chordata; class Amphibia; order Anura; family Dendrobatidae; genus Ranitomeya; species Ranitomeya imitator. Next base: position 506,354,186 of record NC_091287.1, read on the forward strand.
ATAAGGGAGCTGGGGGCCCATCATACTGTGTATAAGGGAGCTGCGGGCCCATCATACTGTGTATAAGGGAGCTGCGGGCTCATCATACTGTGTATAAGGGAGCTGCGGGCTCATCATACTGTGTATAAGGGAGCTGCAGGCCCATCATACTGTGTATAAGGGAGCTGCGGGCCCATTATACTATGTATAAGGGAGCTGCGGGCCCATCATACTGTGCATATGAGAGCTGCGGGCCCATCATACTGTGTATAAGGGAGCTGTGGGCCCATCATACTGTGTATAAGGGAGCTGCGGGCCCATCATACTATGTATAAGGGAGCTGCGGGCTCATCATACTGTGTATAAGGGAGCTGCGGGCCCATCATACTGTGTATAAGGGAGCTGCGGGCCCATCATACTGTGTATAAGGGAGCTGCGGACTCATCATGATGTGATAAGGGGGCTGCGGGCCCATCATACTGTGCATAAAGGAGCTGCGGGCCCATCATACTGTGTATAAGGGAGCTGCGGGCCCATCATACTGTGTATAAGGGAGCAGCGGGCCCATCATACTGTGTATAAGGGAGCTGCGGGCCCATCATACTATGTACAAGGGAGCTGCAGGCTCATCATACTGTGTATAAGGGAGCTGCGGGCCCATCATACTGTGTATAAGGGAGCTGCGGGCCCTTCATACTGTGTATAAGGGAGCTGCGGGCTCATCTTACTGTGTATAGGGGAGCTGCGGGCCCATCATACTGTGTATAAGGGAGTTGCGGGCCCATCATACTGTGTATAAGGGAGCTGTGGCCCCATCATACTGTGTACAGGGGAACTGTGAGGGACATCATACTGTGTACAGGGGAACTGTGAGGAACATCATACTGTGTACAGGGGAACTGTGAGGGACATCATACTGTGTACAGGGGAACTGTGAGGGACATCATACTGTTTGACGGAAGCTGCATGCCCAGCATACTGTGTATAAGGGAGCTGTGAAGGCATATTGTGCATATGGGAGCTGTTGGTCCATAACACTGTATATAGGGGAGCTCTGGGAGGGCATTATACTTTCTATAGTGGAGCTCTGTTACTGTGTAAAGGGGAGCAGTGGGAACATCATATGGTGTATCGGGGAGTTATAGAATCATTATACTGTGTATAGTGGAGCTGTGGGGGCCTTATACTGTGTATAGGGAAGCTTTGAGCTCACCATACTGTGTATAATGGAGCAGTACATGAGGGAACTTAGGGGACATTATTAAATGTTAAGTGGGCACTTACGCATTACTGTATTATTATAGGGGCACTCAGAGTATTGTGACCATCAAAGTTGCATATCGTCACAATATGGCGGTAAAATCAATGTTCGTTTTTGTATATATATTTATTTTCAATAACAGAGCGGTCATATTCTGAGGTTCCACTATATTCACAATTAGAGTTCGCAACCGTAGTTATAATCAGAGTTAGCTGGTTAGGGGCCCACTCAGATGTTTTGGCCCCCTAAGTTTAAACCTTAGCTACGCCTCTGTTCAGATGTCCATGTTTTTTCTTGAGCATAAAAATACAGTCGGTTGTTCATCAATGTTTTGGTTACGAGTTTCGTCAGTGGTTGGTCAGTGCCACTTTATACCATCAATGTTTGGGTAGTGCTACTTTATACTGTCAGTGGTTGGTCAGTGCCACTTTATACCATCAGTGTTTGGGCAGTGTGACTTTATACCGTCAGTGGTTGGTCAGTGCCACTTTATACCATCAGTGTTTGGTCAGTGCTACTTTATACTGCCAGTGGTTGGTCAGTGCCACTTTATACCATCAGTGTTTGGTCAGCGCCACTTTATACCGTCAGTGTTTGGTCAGCGCCACTTTATACCGTCAGTGTTTGGTCAGCGCCACTTTATACCGTCCGTGTTTGGGCAGTGTTATTTTATACTGTCAGTGTTTGGTCAGTGCTACTTTATACTGCCAGTGTTTGGTCAGTGCCACTTTATACCATCAGTGTTTGGTCAGTGCCACTTTATACCATCAGTGTTTGGTCAGTGCCACTTTATACCATCAGTGTTTGGTCAGTGCCACTTTATACCGTCAGTGTTTGGGCAGTGTTACTTTATACTGTCAGTGGTTGGTCAGTGCCACTTTATACCATCAGTGTTTGGTCAGTGCTACTTTATACTGCCAGTGTTTGGTCAGTGCCACTTTATACCATCAGTGTTTGGTCTGTGCTACTTTATACCATCAGTGTTTGGTCGGTGCCAATTTATACCATCAGTGTTTGGTCTGTGCCACTTTATACCGTCAGTGTTTTGTCTGTGCCACTTTATACCGTCAGTGTTTGGTCAGTGCCAATTTATACCATCAGTGTTTGGTCAGTGCCACTTTATACCGTCAGTGTTTGGTCAGTGCCACTTTATAACGTCAGTGTTTGGTCAGCGCCACTTTATACCATCAGTGTTTGGTCTGTGCCATTTTATACCATCAGTGTTTGGTCTGTGCCACTTTATACCGTCAGTGTTTTGTCTGTGTCACTTTATACCGTCAGTGTTTGGTCAGTGCCAATTTATACCATCAGTGTTTGGTCAGTGCCACTTTATACCGTCAGTGTTTGGTCAGTGCCACTTTATAACGTCAGTGTTTGGTCTGTGCCACTTTATACCGTCAGTGTTAGGTCAGTGCCACTTTATACCATCAGTGTTTGGTCAGTGCCACTTTATACCATCAGTGTTTGGTCAGTGCCAATTTATACCGTCAGTGTTTGGTCAGTGCCACTTTATACCGTCAGTGTTTGGTCAGTGCCACTTTATACCGTCAGTGTTTGGTCTGTGCCACTTTATACCATCAGTGTCTGGTCTGTGCCACTTTATACCATCAGTGTTTGGTCTGTGCCACTTTATACCATCAGTGTTTGGTCAGTGCCACTTTATACCATCAGTGTTTGGTCAGTGCCACTTTATACCGTCAGTGTTTGGTCAGTGCCACATTATACCGTCAGTGTTTGGTCAGTGCCACTTTATACCGTCAGTGTTTGGTCAGTGCCACTTTATACCGTCAGTGTTTGGTCAGTGCCACTTTATACCGTCAGTGTTTGGGCAGTGTTACTTTATACTGTCAGTGGTTGGTCAGTGCCACTTTATACCATCAGTGTTTGGTCAGTGCTACTTTATACTGCCAGTGGTTGGTCAGTGCCTCTTTATACCATCAGTGTTTGGTCTGTGCCTCTTTATACCGTCAGTGTTTGGTCAGTGCCACTTTATACCGTCAGTGTTTGGGCAGTGTTACTTTATACTGTCAGTGGTTGGTCAGTGCCACTTTATGCCATCAGTATTTGGTCAGTGCTACTTTATACTGCCAGTGGTTGGTCAGTGCCACTTTATACCATCAGTGATTGTTCTGTGCCACTTTATACCATCAGTGTTTGGTCTGTGCCACTTTATACCGTCAGTGTTTTTTTCAGTGCCACTTTATACCGTCAGTGTTTGATCTGTGCCACTTTATTCAGTCAGTGTTTGATCAGTGCCACTTTATACCGTCAGTGTTTGGTCAGTGCCACTTCATACTGTCAGTATTTGGTCAGTGCCACTTTACACCATCAGTGTTTGGTCAGTGCCACTTTATACCATCAGTGTTTGGTCAGTGCCACTTTATACCATCAGTGTTTGGTCAGTGCCACTTTATACCGTCAGTGTTTTGTCTGTGCCACTTTATACCATCAGTGTTTGGTCAGTGCCACTTTGTACCATCAGTGTTTGGTCAGTGCCACTTTATACCATCAGTGTTTGGTCAGTGCCACTTTATACTGTCAGTGTTTGATCTGTGCCACTTTATACCATCAGTGTTTGGTCAGTGCCACTTTATACCGTCAGTGTTTGGTCTGTGCCACTTTATACCATCAGTGTATGGTCAGTGCCACTTTACACCATCAGTGTTTGTTCAGTGCCACTTTATACCATCAGTGTTTGGTCAGTGCCACTTTATACCATCAGTGTTTGGGCAGTGTTACTTTATACTGTCAGTGGTTGGTCAATGCCACTTTATACCATCAGTGTTTGGTCAGTGCTACTTTATACTGCTAGTGGTTGGTCAGTGCCTCTTTATACCATCAGTGTTTGGTCTGTGCCTCTTTATACCGTCAGTGTTTGGTCAGTGCCACTTTATACCGTCAGTGTTTGGGCAGTGTTACTTTATACTGTCATGGTGTTAGAGCAAATGTTTGCAGCCAGGTCTAGTGCCTTTGATCTTGTAACCTCCCCCGGGGTGTTGGCCAATTGCTAATTTATCCCAAATAAGGACCCACAATCCATCTCACCTGATCCTTTAGTCAGTCCTATAAATTTAGTAGCATCTTAAGGGGTGCACGCGTGTGGGGTCAGGCACGCGCATCTCTGCAGCAAAGCATCACGGCAGCTAAGCATACAGACGCCGCAGTTATTTCAACTGCAGTTAGTCACGGCAGGAGTCAGGACCCCACTCTATGTTCTGTTTCTTCTGGGTGTGTCTTCCGAGTAAGCACTTCTTATTACTTGAATCTAGCTTTCTATTAACCCATCTTACTTCTTTGCCATGTTTACCTATGCCCCTACATTGTTTGCTCCACTAGTCCTCTCTCTCCTTCGCTATCACAAATCCCAGCACTCCCTAACCTAATAATCATCTCCCCTTCCCTCTTACCTCCCCACCTGTCCTCCTCTGCTGACCTGCTCCTCAACCTCAAATCTGTCCAACAAACACATAAAACAAGTCGGACACTCTCTTTCTCCCACCTGCTCTCTCTCTCTCCATCTCCTCACTGCTGGAGACATATCTCCCATCCCTGGACCCCCACATCTCATACCTCCCATTACTACTCCCTCCTATCACTCACTATCCAACATGAACTTCCGCACTCTTTCCAACATAAAACCCGTGCCCCTGACGCCCACCCCCCTGCTCCCTCTCTCTGGAGCACTCTGGAATGCCCGCTCAATCTGCAATAAGCTTCATGTGATTCACGACCTTTTTCTCTCCCGCAATCTTGCCTTCCTTGGCCTCACAGAAACATGGCTAACACCCTCTGACACCACCTCCCCTGCTGCGCTGTGTTACGGAGTCCTCCACTTCACCCACACCCCTCGACCCGGCAACAAACATGGTGGAGGAGTGGGTCTTCTCCTTTCTTCAAACTGCACCTCTAACCCAATCCCACCTCTTCCCTCCCTTATCCTCCCCTCTTTTGAAGTCCATTCTGTCCGCATCTACTCTCCCTCCAACCTCCAAGTTGCCATCATGTACCGACCTCCGGGCCCGGCCACTGCCTTTATTGACCAATTCTCCACCTGGCTTCTTCACTTTCTCTCTGCTGACACTCCCACCATCATCATGGGTGACTTCAACATCCCCATTGATACCCTTCAGTCAACAGCCTCCAAACTTCTGTCCCTTACCTCATCCTTTGGACTTACTCAGTGGTCCTCCGCAGCCACCCACACAGATGGGCATACACTAGACCTGGTATTCACCCGTCTCTGCTCTCTATCTAACTTCACCACCTCCCCTCTCCCTCTATCCGACCACCACCTGCTCACCTTCTCATCCCTGTCCTCCTCACCAATCATCCATATCCAGCAACATGCGCACCCACGCAGAAACCTTGCACACCTAGACACCCACACACTCTCTGACTCCATCCTACCACTGGCATCCATATCCTCACTCCACGACACAGACAGTGCTGCTGCTTTCTACAATGCCACTCTCGCATCAGCTATTGACACGGTTGCCCCTCTCGTCCATGGCAGAGCGCGACGTATCAATAGACAACCTTGGCATAATAACACCACCAAAAAGCTAAGGCAAGTGTCCAGGGTTGCGGAGCGGCGTTGGAAGAGAACACACTCGCAAGACGACTTCACTGTATTCAAACAAGCAACACTCGCTTTTAAATCTGCACTCACCTCTGCTAAACAGGCCTACTTCACAACCCTCGTATCTTCCCTATCCCACAACCCCAAACAGTTATTCAAAACATTTAACTCCCTCCTCCGCCCCCCACTGCCCCCTCCAACCTCCCTCATCTCTGCTGAGGACTTTGCCACACACTTTAAAAATAAGATCGACCAGACAAGGCAAGACTTTATTGTTCAACCACCACAACCCCTTTGTATACCAGACCAATGCCCAAACCCCATAACCTCCCTATCCAACATCACTGAAGGGGGACTTAATTGTCTCCTCTCCAAATCCCACCTCACCACCTGTGTGCTCGACCCCATTTCATCCCACCTCCTCCCCAACCTCACCACCACACTTATCCCATCCCTAACCCACCTCTTCAACCTATCACTAACTTCTGGCACCTTCCCCTCTGCGTTCAAACATGCCACAATCACGCCTATCCTTAAAAAGCCAACCCTCGATCCAACTGCTATGTCCAGCTATCGCCCAATATCGCTGCTCCCATTTGCTTCCAAACTCCTGGAGCAGCACGTCCATGCTGAACTCTCCTCCCACCTCTCATCTAACTTGTTGTACGACAATCTACAATCTGGTTTCCGCCCCCATCACTCAACTGAGACTGCCCTGACCAAAATCACTAACGACCTACTTACCGCCAAAGCTACTGGACAATACTCTGTACTCCTCCTTCTAGACCTGTCCTCTGCTTTCGACACAGTTGACCACTGCCTCCTACTACAGATCCTCTCCTCCTTTGGCATCAAAGACCTCGCCCTATTCTGGATCGCCTCGTACCTTTCCAACCGCACATTCAGCGTTTCCCACTCCCATACTACCTCCTCATCCCACCCTCTCTCTGTTGGAGTCCCCCAAGGCTCTGTTCTAGGACCCCTACTCTTCTCAATCTATACACTTGGCTTGGGACAACTCATAAAGTCCCATGGATTCCAGTACCACCTCTATGCTGACGACACTCAGATCTACCTCTCTGGCCCAGACGTCACCGCTCTGCTGTCCAGAATCCCAGAGTGCCTATCAGCCATATCCTCCTTCTTCTCCTCTCGCTTCCTCAAACTCAATGTGGACAAATCTGAACTCATCATCTTTCCTCCATCCCACAAATCTTCCTTACTTGACCTATCTATCGCAGTCAATGACATCATGCTTTCCCCTGTACCCGAAGTCCGCTGCCTCGGAGTAACCTTCGACTCTGCCCTGTCCTTCAAACCACACGTCCAAGCTCTTTCCACCTCCTGTCGCCTCCAGCTCAAAAATATCTCCAGGATCCGTCCTTTCCTCAACCCCCAATCTACTAAAATGCTTGTGCACACCCTCATCATTTCCCGCCTTGACTACTGCAACATCCTTTTCTGTGGCCTCCCTGCTAACACCCTTGCACCTCTCCAGTCCATCCTTAACTCTGCTGCCCGACTAATCCATCTCTCTCCTCGCTACTCCTCCGCTTCCCCCCTCTGCAAATCTCTTCACTGGCTCCCATTCCCTCAGCGTATCCAGTTCAAATTGCTAATACTGACCTACAAAGCCATCCACAACCTGTCTCCTCCATATATCTCTGAACTAATCTCTCGATATCTTCCCTCACGTGACCTCCGGTCCTCCCAAGACCTCCTTCTCTCCTCCACACTTATTCGCTCCTCATCCAATCGCCTCCAAGACTTCTCCCGAATATCCCCCATCCTCTGGAACTCTCTGCCCCAACACGTCCGACTATCAACCACAGTCGGATCCTTCAGACGGAACCTGAAAACTCATCTCTTCAGGAAAGCCTACAGCCTGCACTGACACCGCTGCTGCCTCATCACCAACAAAGCTACCGCCTCACCAACACTGGAGCTACCGCCTCACCAACACCGGAGCTACCGCGCCTCACCAACACCGGAGCTCCTGCAACCCTCAACCTACTGTCTCCTTCCCCATAATCCTGTAGAATGTAAGCCCGCAAGGGCAGGGTCCTCGCCCCTCTGTATCAGTCCGTCATTGTTAGTTTGTTTACTGTATGTGATATTTGTAACTTGTATGTAACCCCTTCTCATGTACAGCACCATGGAATCAATGGTGCTATATAAATAAATAATAATAATAATAATAATACTGTCAGTGGTTGGTCAGTGCCACTTTATGCCATCAGTGTTTGGTCAGTGCTACTTTATACTGCCAGTGGTTGGTCAGTGCCACTTTATACCATCAGTGATTGGTCTGTGCCACTTTATACCATCAGTGTTTGGTCTGTGCCACTTTATACCGTCAGTGTTTTTTTCAGTTCCACTTTATACCGTCAGTGTTTGGTCAGTGCCACTTTATACCATCAGTGTTTGGCCAGCGCCACTTTATACCATCAGTGTTTGGTCAGTGCCACTTTATACCATTAGTGTTTGGTCAGTGTCACTTTATACCGTCAGTGTTTGGTCTGCGCCACTTTATACCGTCAGTGTTTGGTCAGTGCCACTTTAAACCATCAGTGTGTGGTCAGTGCCACTTTATACCGTCAGTGTTTGGTCAGTGCTACTTTAAATCATCAGTGTCTCATTAGTGATTTTCATAAAACTTGTTTCCATAAGCTTGTTTGGATAATTTTGATCCATGACACGGATCATATGTGGACACGGCTCTAAGATTTTTTTGTGGAAACACAGTCTGAAAATAACATGGACTTGTGAATTGAACCATAGACCATTTCGGGTGCGTGTTCTAGCTGTGAAAATCAAGGATATAACACATATGTGAAAAACGGATGTCTGAATCTGGCCTTTGTTTCACAGGAGTGTCGCATCTTGATACTTTGCCAGGAGGAATTGCACTAGGTGATTGCTCTCTCATTAAGAAAAGGAAGCTGAGCAAACTAAATAACATATACTCTTACTGGTAACATACTGATATACTTTAGAACCTTATTAGGCTGCCATCACACTAGGAGTATTTGGTCAGTATTTTACATCAGTATTTGTAAGCCAAAACCAGGAGTGGAACAAATAGAGGAAAAGTATAATAGAAACATATGCACCACTTCTGCATTTATCACCCACTCCTGGTTTTGGCTTACAAATACTGATGTAAAATACTGACCAAATACTGCTAGTGTGACGGCAGCCTCAGAGGAATTGTGACCTCAGGTTCCCCATTGTGTCTCAATGAATGTTCTTTGAGTTTTTGGTCCTCCTTGCAAAAAAACATAAATCTCTCCTGCCATAAATATTGTCTACCTTCAAAAGATTAAGAATCAGCTCCTCTCATTTGATTAAAAGGCTGATGACTGATGGATGGGCTATATGGTGCTAATTTAATTACTGCACTGCCATACCGAGAAGGATCTTGCTAAACTTGATATTGAGAGAATCTTAGGACAATATAGAATGACTGGAGGAGTTAAGAACAAGTTCCTGAAATTAAGTTAATAAAGAGTACTGATCTAGGCTTCAAGAGCTGCGCAAAAAGAAGAAGACACTGCCCCTGTGCACGAACTGTATAGAGGATCCCCTCTTATCCCATAGTTCATCATAAAGTACCTAATTATTTCTCTCTAACAATCCATCAGTAATTGTGAGCTCCTAAGTTTTATAGGCTTCATTTACACCAGTGGTGTGGAACCGATTTTCTGCAAAGGGCCGTTTAAATATTTATACCATCATTTGAGGACACAATGATCAACTTAAAATGTATACTGCTATATTTGGTCCAGCATTTAATTAACTCACCCCCAATGTGATGGCTGGATTTTTTTGGGTTATGTGTGACTTTAGGTGGCATTCTGGAACGCAGTTGACTTTTTGTGATTATCAGTTTTGCAAAGAAAAAAAATGTGCACAACAGAAAGTTGTTCGAATCTCAAATGCATATTACACTGTCTCCTCAAAATCAATATTCATCACTGCTCACTTGAGATAGAGCTCAAACCATGGAAGGTCGGCTGTATCCATCACATAGAATACATTGAGACTGCTGTATATATCACATAGGAGATACTGAGACTGTTGTATACATCACATAGGAGACACTGAATCTGATGTATATACAGTGCCTTGCAAAAGTATTCGGCTCCCTTGAACTTTTCAACCTTTTCCCACATATCATGCTTCAAACATAAAGATACCAAATGTAAATTTTTGGCAAAGAATCAGCAACAAGTGGAACACAATTGTGAAGTTGAACAAAATTTATTGGTTATTTTAAATATTTGTGGAAAATCAAAAACTGAAAAGTGGGGCGTGCAATATTATTCGGTCCCTTTACTTTCAGTGCAGAAAACTCACTCCAGAAGTTCATTATGGATTTCTGAATGATCCAATGTTGTCCTAAATGCCTAATGATGATAAATATAATCCACCTGTGGTAATCAAGTCTCCGTATAAATGCACCTGCTCTGTGATAGTCTCAGGATTCTGTTTGAAGCACAGAGAGCATCATGAAGACCAAGGAACACAACAGGCAGGTCCTTGATACAGTTGTGGAGAAGTTTAAAGCCGGATTTGGATACAAAATTATTTCCAAAACTTTAAACATCCCAAGGAGCACTGTGCAAGCGATCATATTGAAATGGAAGGCGTATCATACCACTGCAAATTTACCAAGACCCGGCCGTCCCTCTAAACTTTCATCTCAAAGTAGGAGAAGACTGATCAGTGATGCAGCCAAGAGACCCATGATCACTCTGGATGAACTGCAGAAATCTGCAGCTGAGGTGGGACAGTCTGTCCATAGGACAACAATCAGTCGTACACTGCACAAATCTGGCCTTTATGGAAGAGTGGCAAGAAGAAAGCCATTTCTCAAAGATATCCATAAAAAGTATCATTTAAAGTTTGCAACAAGCCACCTGGGAGACACCAAACATGTGGAAGAAGGTGCTCTGGTCAGATGAAACCAAAATCAAACTTTTTGGCAACACTGCACTGCATTTTACCTGCAGATTCACAGCGGATTTACTGCGGATTTACAGCATTTTTTGTGCGGATTTCACCTGCGTTTTAACACCTGCGGATTCCAATTATGGAACAGGTGTAAAACGCTGCGGAATCCACACAAAGAATTGACATGCTGCGGAAAATAAACTGCAATATTTCCGTGCTGAATTTTCCGCAGCATGTGCACTGCGGATTTGATTTTCCATAGATTTACATGGTACTGTAAACCACATGGAAAACTGCTGCGTCAAATCCGTTGCGGATCCGCAGCAAAATCCGCAACGTGTGCGCATACCCTTAACCAGCAGTCAAATCTATACTTGCTAATGCAGACCCCAAATTTCTTATATAGGGTTTCAGCCAAATGTTTAAATCTGATATCCACTGTGCTTTTATTTTACATTGCGTAAACTGACCAGTGCACATTTCCATGTCAATTTCTCTTGCGGGAACACTGAGTTTTCCCCATAGAATTGCATTAGATGCAGAAAATGCACAAGTAAAAAATGCCTGAGGAAACTCACGTAGGCCGGTTTCACACGTCAGTGGCTCCGGTACGTGAGGTGACAGTTTCCTCACGTACCGGAGACACTGACACACGTAGACACATTAAAATGAATGTGTCCCTGCACATGTCAGCGTGTTTTCACGGACCGTGTGTCCATGTGCAAAACACGGAGACATGTCAGTGTTCGTCGGAGTGCATGGATCACACTGACCCATTAAAGTCAATGGGTGCGTGTAAACACATACCGCACACGGATGCCGTCTGTGTACTTTTTTTTAAAGTCATAGGGTTAAAATTGAAACAAATTGTTTCATACACGGACACGGACACATGGACAGCACACAGACAGTACACGGACAGCATACGGACGCTAAACATGGACACACGGACATCACACAGATCCCACATGGATGTACCACGTGAGCACACGGACACGGATAACTCTGGTACTGGAAAAATCTGGACGTGTGAGACTTGTCTTAAAATGCATGTAAACTGCACATGACTGCATCAATAAAGTTTTGTCACAGAAAGAGGTGCAGAAATGCTGCAACATCAAAAACTTACCAAATACTCATCAAAAGAACGTAGCCTTAAAAGTTACAGACTGTATTTTAAATATGCAAATGAAAGTTTATTAAAAAATTCCTAAATACTTCTTAGACATTTTTCTTTATAGTTTAGAATCTATATTTGTCCAAATTCTCCACATATATAGTAATAGTAAGTGAATTTCCAATAATCTGGCACCTGACACATGTGTTAGATTATCAGATTTCCCCAATTACGGGACTAAAACAAAATCAATCCAATAATAATAATAATCATAACTGCTTGAAAAACCATCTCAGCATGTGCTGGCCTTCTCTGTATGTCAGATGAGAGTCGCCTATTCAAGTCTATGGGTGCGCAAAAAAAATAGAATCTCATACAGTTCATCTGTGTAGCATCGGATTTTCTTGGATACATTGCAATGGTTAAAAAAGGAAACTGTTTTTGATCTTGTAAATTTTATCAACTACTGACTAATAAAAACGAATCACATGTGGATGCCATACAGATCTGAAAAACAGAAATACCGATGGCAAATGGATGACAATATTAATGAAAAAGCATTCTTTTTTTCTGGATGGAATTAGGAATATTTTTAAATGCTTGTGTGAACTTAACCAAACTCAGACATTGTTCTGAAATATCAGTGCTTGTGTAAGGAGGTGGTAGGACCCCTCATCTGCCCCTCCTCCACATGGGACCTATGCGGTATGTGGCACGTAATGTATGTGATTTGCTCTCTACCTGCTAAGCCTGTACTTATGTTAGGGTACCGTCACACTATACGATTTACCTACGATCACGACCAGCGATATGACCTGGCCATGATCGTAGGTAAATCGTAGTGTGGTCGCTGGGGAGCTGTCACACAGACAGCTCTCCAGCGACCAACGATGCCGAGGTCCCTGGGTAACCAGGGTAAACATCGGGTAACTAAGCGCAGGACCGCGCTTAGTTACCCGATGTTTACCCTGGTTACAAGCGTTAAACTAAAAAAAAACAAACAGCACATACTTACATTCTGGTGTCCGTCAGGTCCCTTGCAGTCTCTGCTTCCCGCACTGTGACTGCCGGCCGTAAAGTGAAAGTGAAAGCACAGCCGCTGTGCTCTGCTTTCACTTTACGGCCGGCAGTCACAGTGCTGGAAGCAGACGGCAAGGGACCTGACGGACACCAGAATGTAAGTATGTGCTGTTTTTTTTTTTTTAGTTTAACGCTTGTAACCAGGGTAAACATCGGGTAACTAAGCGCGGTCCTGCGCTTAGTTACCCGATGTTTACCCTGGTTACAAGCGAACGCATCGCTGGATCGCATCGCTAGATCGCTAGATCGGTGTCACACACACCGATCTAGTGATGACAGCGGGAGATCCAGCGATGAAAGAAAGTTCTAAACGATCTGCTACGACGTACGATTCTCAGCAGGATCCCTGATCGCTGCTGCGTGTCAGACACAGCGATATCGTAACGATATCGCTGGAACGTCACGAATCGTACCGTCGTAGCGATCGAAATGGTATAGTGTGACGGTACCCTCAGAGACAGGGATAGTAATAGGCAAAAGAAGTGGGCTGGGTCAGCAGCAGAGAGGGGCAAGGAAACTACTGCTCCCTAGCCAGAAGTACAGGTACGTTAGCCCAGAGCACACGTGCTGAAGAGATGGGGCACTGCCAGACACCCGGATGGGAGAGATCTGTTACCCTAGGGCTAAAAAAGACTTACGGACTCAAGAATTCAAGGATTTAAGGACTGCAACTCTGGTCTCCAGGGCTTTGGAAGGGGATTTAAAACACCCAGATCCCAGCGAGTGGACTTCTGTGAACTTTGGCCACTGCGGCCGTTGTGGGTATGACCGTAGCAAGTGTCAGGGAGAGAACAAGAATTATCTCTTTTGTCTACACCTCTTCATCATTCATTAAAAGTTATTTCCCTGTTGGAAAACAGTTGTATTCTTGGACTGTAATTGCCTGGACTGTGGTAACAAGAAAAGAGAAGGTAATCCTTGGGGAAAAGGCTGTGTCAGTCCTGTATTGCATGTACAAGGGGCCAGGGTGTCTTCAGACTGTGTTTAGTGGGTGAGCTCGGTCAGGACTACCGACCCGGGCCCCCTTGTTACACTTGATAGGCTATACCTATGATTAAGTATCATCTGGTATTTGCAGTTGTGCTCCATTTATGTACCTGTACAGGAATAAGCTGTAATACCAGCCGCAGCTATTGACAAGAGCGACGCCGTTTCTGGAAAAAAAGTAGAAGCTTCCCAAATCTCTCAACATCCTTTTAAAGTGAAGGTCTTGGAAAACTCAATCTGCATAGTCATGTATAAAAACGTTTCTTAATTTTTTTTGTTTTTGTGTGTTATTTTGTATCTTCTCGGGGTCCCTGGTTGCAGTGTTGGCAAGAATATGTTAAAGACATATTCTTAGGATTTTGGGGGTCCGGTGGGACAATGCTGTAATACTCAGCACAGCTGGTGTTCCGTGTACAATGCCTGAGTGTACGGAGCAATATAAGTAATGAAGAGACCTCACTGGAGAGCATTGGCTTCTTCAAACTTCTAATCGGTGGAAGTGCTGGTAGATGGACCGCCACCAATCTAATATTGATGACCTATACCAAGGACTGGTCCAAACTAAAATCTTGGATATCTCATTTATAGGCATATTCTGGTTGGTAGACTTATGAACTATCCACAAGTCCACAAGAAAAGGGAAATCTTTTAGACGTGCAATGTCCAACCTCTTGGAGCTCCACCAATTATTAGAACGGGGAACATTCAACCCCTTCAAAATGGAGCAGCAGTGCACATGCGAAACCAACTTCTCCATTTATGCTCAATGAGAATTCTTGAGAGCTGTATTTGGCTTTCTCTGGCAGTCTTATCGAGAATGAATGAAAAGGCGGTTGAGCATACGCACTGCCACTTCATTCTAGTGGAGACAACAGTCCCCCCTTCTAGCAATCGATGGAGGTCCTATAATGAGGATCACTGATCTATAAGTTACTGTCTATCCTGTGGATAGATGGTATCTACTTACCAGAAAAGCCTTCTACATCAACAGGGGTGTTACTAACAGGGTTGTAGATGTTGTGGGTTCTTCCAGAATCTTGGGGCCAAGTAGTTCTCTGCCAAAAATGCGGAAATTGGAGATCAATATTTTTAATGACACATGATAGTTCGGGGGAGAAAGACCAGTAATGGATTTTGCATTGATGCCCTAGAGCCTCCATGCCCTATATGTGAACAAGCACATAACAATGCAAGTTTTCATAGAGCCTAAGTGGCAGTGCACGGAGGAATATGGCTTTTGAACCTTGATCCTTATGACTTGTCCATTCTGCTGTATACATGCTATTGGGTGCCATGTACATAGAGATATTTTCCCCTAGGAGACAATAAGGGACAATAATGCTATACCTGCTGCATCCAGTCAACAATGTTTATTACTCCATACAAAACAGAACTGTAATAGGGCGCATGCAAGAGCCGTAATATTTAGGTGCCATTCCAGAGTCTGGAAAAGCCGGGCTACATCCTCAGTGGTCGCAAGGTTGAAGGCTATATTGGATGAGTCTAGTTTTCCCATGAACTCAGATAATAAATAGGATTTTCAGTAACTTGAGAGATAAGGATGAATCAAAGTCATAAGTTTACTGGTGATTATTTTTGGAATTTTATCCATTGATTTAAAGTAAAATATATTTAGTAAATCTCATTATTACATTGCAGAGGCCCCAATAACACAATCTCATAGGAAGCCGATACAGACAGCCACATATTTTGTAAGGAAGTTTGTGAAGCTGGAGAGAAGTCAGGGCTACAACTGGGTCAGGTGATAAGATGAGCACAAGAGAAAAGAGAAGGGCGCCTCTGATAAAAACTGATTGATTGATGTCTTGCTTTGCCACCATCACAAGCAGTTGACAGTTAGTTTGGGATCAGATGATTTGGCTTTTGCGATAGAAGAGGGCTCTGATAGGCAAAACCTGAAGGACAAAGAGGTCAGTCTCTGCGCTGTGTCAGCCTCCAGGTTGGAATGCACTGCAAGTATTTTCTGTAGCAAGTTTTTAAAGATACAGGGAAGCACTATCCAACTAAATATCCCCCTGTCTATACATGTATCTGAATATTCACAAGTTGCGCTGATTAAAATCCCATTTAGATGAGGCAATAATGAGGATTGAGCATTTGCTAGAATACTTGTTTGATAATTGACTCTTTTAAGGCTGCGTTCCCACGTTGCTGTTCTACCACGATCAAGGTAAACAATTGAACGTGTTAAGGCATCCTTAAGGCGGTCAACAAGCAAATGTGCAGTACAGTCATTTGTCAAGTGATTGGATCATTCATGCTGGCAAACATTCTCAGCACATCATTAACGCTGATATTCTATGCGCACACAGATCGACAGATCTAATCAACAATCGTCCCATGCTCATAGAATTCTGGTCGGTCTGCCTAAACAGACTATTAAATGACATAAGTGGCATATAAAATTTTTGGGCACCCCTGGTCAAAATTATTGTTATTGAAAACACTTAAGCAAGTTGAAGATTAAATGATCTCTAAAAGGCCTAAAGTTAAAGATGACACATTTCCTTTGCATTTTAGGCAAAAAAAAATCATCTTTTCTGTTTTCAAATTTTTAAAAAGGAAAATGGGCTGATGCAGAAGTTTGGACACCCTGCATGGCTAGCACCCCCTTTTGCAAGTATTACAGTTTGTAAATGCTTTTTATAGCCAGCGAAGAGTCTTTAAACTCTTGCTTGAGAAATTTTCATCCATCCTTCCTTGGAAAACTCTTCCAATTCTGTGAGATTCCTCGGTCATCTTGCATGCACTGCTATTTTGAGGTCTAGCCACAGATTTTTTAATGGTGTCACTTTTGAGATCAGGGGACTGTGAGGGCCATTGTAAAACCTTGAGCTTGCGCCTTTTCAGGTAGTCTGGTGAGGATTTTGATGTGTGTTTAGGATCATTACCCATTTGTAGAATCCATCCTCTTTTCAACTTCAGCTTTTTTAAAGATGGTGTTATGTTTGCATCAAGAATTTGTTGAAATTTCATAGAATCCTTTCTTCCCTTTACGCATGAAATGTTCCCTGTGCCATTGGCTGCAACAAAACCCCTAAGCATGATTGATTCACCCCGTGCTTAATGGTTGTCGAGGTTTCCTGAAATTCTGTGCCCTCTTTTCTCCACACATACCTTTGATCATTGTGGCCAAAGAGCTCTATTTTAACCTCATTGGTCCACAGGACTTGCTTCCAAGATGAGTCAGGCTTGTTTAGATGTTCTTTTCCATACTTCTGAAGCTGAATTTAACGGTGACGACGCAGGAAAGATTTTGTTCTGATGACTCCTCCATAAAGACCATAGTTGTGCAGATGTCTCTGAACAGTAGAAAAATGTACCACAACTCCAGAGTCTCCTAAATCTTTCTGAAGGTATTTTTTTTTCAAGTGGGGGTTCTGATTTGCCTCTCTAGCAATCCTACGAGCAGCTCTCAATAAAATTTTGTTTGGTCTTCCAGACCTTATATTGACATTTACTGTTCCTCTTGACTGCTAAGTCTTAATTACATTTCTAACTGAGGAAAAGGCAACTTGAAAACACTTTTCCATCTTCTCATGGCCTTCTCCTGCTCTCCACCATTTTCATTTTCAGACTATTAGGCAACTGCTTAGAAGAACCTATGGCTGCTGTTTTTTTTGGCAGGAGGTTAGAGGAGGCAGTTTTTTTTATAAAGGTGAGAAATTTGCATTACCTGGCACTACCTAATGATGATAGTGAATAAACCATAACCGTAACCTTTGTCAAAGTTATCTGAGCACACAAATCTCAAAGGCTGCTCAAATATATATATATATAGTGCCTTGCGAAAGTATTCAGCTCCCTGAAACTTTTTAACCTGTTCCCACATATCATGCTTCAAACATAAAGATACCAAATTTAAATTTTTGGAGAAGAAACAACAATAAGAGGAACACAATTGTGATGTTGATGGAAGTTTATTGGTTATTTTAAATTTTTGTGGAAGTTCAAAAACTGAAAAGTGAGGCGTGCAATATTATTCGGCCCCTTTAACTTAATACTTTGTTGCGCCACCTTTTGCTGCGATTACAAGTCGCTTGGGGTATGTCTCTATCAGTTTTGTACATCTAGAGACTGAAATTCTTGCCCATTCTTCCTTGGCAAACAGCTCGAGCTCAGTGAGGTTTGATGGAGATCGTTTGTGAACAGCAGTTTTCAGCTCTTTCCACAGATTCTCGATTGGATTGAGGTCTGGACTTTGACTTGGCCATTCTAACACCTGGATACGTTTATTTGTGAACCATTCCATTGTAGATTTTGTTTTATGTTTGGGATCATTGTTTTGCTGGAAGACAAATCTTCGTCCCAGTCTCAGGTCTTTTGCAGACTTCAACAGGTTTTCTTCAAGAATGGTCCTGTATTTGGCTCCATCCATCTTCCCATCAATTTTAACTATCTTCCCTGGCCCTGCTGAAGAAAAGCAGGCCCAAACCATGATGCTGCCACCACCATGTTTGACAGTGGGGATAGTGTGTTCAGGGTGATGAGCTGTGTTGCCTTTACGCCAAACATATCGTTTGGCATTGTTGACAAAAAATTCGATTTTGGTTTCATCTGACCAGAGCACCTTCTTCTACATGTTTGGGTCTTGGTAGATTTTTAGTGGTATAATACTCCTTCCATTTCAATATGATCACTTGCACAGTGCTCCTTGGGATGTTTAATATTTTGGAAATCATTTTGTATCCAAATCCGGCTTTAAACTTCTCCACAACAGTATCACGGACCTGCCTGTTGTGTTCCTTGGTCTTCATGATGCTGTCTGTGCTTCAAACAGAACCCTGAGACTATCACAGAGCAGGTGCATTTATACGGAGACTTGATTACACACAGGTGGATTATATTTATCATCATTAGGCGTTTAGGACAACATTGGATCATTCAGAGATCCACAATGAACTTCTGCAGTGAGTTTTGCTGCACTGAAAGTAAAGGGGCTGAATAATATTGCACGCAACACTTTTCGGTTTTTGAATTTCCACAAAAATGTAAAATAACCAATAAATTTCGTTCAACTTCACAATTGTGTTCCACTTGTTGTTTATTCCTCACCAAAAATTTACATTTGGTATCTTTATATTTAAAGCATGATATGTGGGAAAAGGTTGAAAAGTTCCAGGGAGCCGAATACTTTTTCAAGGCTCTATATATATATATATATATATATATATATATATATATATATTTTATTTATTTTTTTTTTTTGCTAAAATACAAAGGGAATTAACTTTAGGCCTTTAGAGATCATTTCATATTCAACTTGCTTAACTGTTTACTTCAGGATAACAATAATTTTGACCAGGGGTGCCGAAACTTTTACATGCCACTATTTATGGCGGATTGGCATGCAGTATAATGGCTAAAGTTGGCAGGAGAAAGTACAACTTAAAGTGGATGTCCAGGCTTAGGATTCAAGTCTGAAGTAATTCTTTGTGAATGCAGACTTGTAAATCCTTAAATTGTGCACATAGCGCACTGTCAGGATTCTCTGTTGCCTTTGCTGGGAGCATACGGGTGCAATTTGCATACATGCAGTCATGTGCCGATTAGATGTGTGCGACCTTGCTCAATACATCTAGTTGGAATGTGGCCAGAAGTTTACAAATCACATGCCCGCTCCCCGCAGCGGAAAATCCAGACAGCACGCACTGTGCGCTGTGAGAAATCACCAGTCAGCAGTCACAGAATAACTGCAGAACTGATGCCCAAGGCTGGACAACCTCTTTAAAAAAAACTTAGCACTCTTTGCATTGCCAGATCCAACTCTGCTACATCGGAATAATTCATTAGACACAGACAGCCTGTGATGTATGTTGGAGAAGCCCGAAATTTCTCTTAATGGCAAACATAAATGAATGAAGGTCATTCCAAAACTCCTTTATCTGTGGTATTATAAATTGTGATACCGGGAATGGATTTTGCTATGGAAAAGATAAAGTTTATTGCAAACTTTGGGACACCTACGGCTGCTAAAGTTATATGTTCATAGGCTGTAAGCGGTATATTGGCTGCCCCATTAAATATAAGATATATTTAACATATTTAGCTGCTATCTTATTGACATAAGCGTACGTTCACATTGTACGTTCTGCCTGTACTTTTGTCAGATGTTCCTATCAGCATAATTTTTTTTAAACAAAAACAATGAAAAAATTGCTCAAAAAGATGTTATATTAATTCAATAGATTTTCTAGATGGGATTGGCACGTCATTGAGCCTACGAACGGGCAGCGTGAATGTGAACAGAACACTTTCCTAAGCGTCTTTCTGATGTTTTTGGTCACCGGTGGTTTTTGGAGGTTTTTCTCATGGTCTTATGTGAAGTATTTTTGCTGAAATTTTCCTGCAATTTTTTCACTCCATCAAATAATGAAGAATCTGCTAGCGTTTTTTTTTTAACAAAATACTAGGCAGGATGCTCCAAAATATGTCTGGGCATCTCTTGTCGTCTTTTGAGCTTTCCAATTGACTATTGTAAAGTACAAAATGTCGTCTGTGTGGAAAAACGCCAGGAGAGTGGTACGGCCACTTCTTCACTTCTTTTATCCACTTGGCATTTTTAGAGACACCTCAAAGAGTTAAAAAACATTTAAAAGCCTGAACACATGGACAGCCGTTTTTATATGTAACATGCATATGTTCATTGTTTTGAGCATTTTCAGGGTTTTTTTTTAGGTGGTTTCCATGGAGGAATCAGGCTGAAAAAGACGTTGTGTGAGGAGTATTTGGAGCAGAAACTGAGTGGAAAGTCTCCAAAATCCTCCAGAAAACAACAAATCTCTTCCAAAATGTATAGTCTATAGAGTTCTAGCGTAAAATAACTTGAAATATGACATTTTTACACATCTAAAAGTTGCATGAAAATGTAGCAAAGTTTGAAATTTTTATGACATTCTGACATGTTTTACACTAGAAAACTGGCGAAACACCTTCATTAATTAGGCTATGTGCACACATTCAGGAATGTCGGCAAGTCCGAGTAAAAGTCCCATAATCTCTTTCCTCATGTGCAAAAATTGCAGGACCTTAGTTATCCATGGTTACCACCACTAGCAAATAGCTAACTAACTGTCACTATATCAGTGGTTGTAACCATGAATACCTGATATAGTGACAGCTAGTTGCTAGTGGTCGTAACCATGGATACCTGATTTAGTGACTGCTAGTTGCTAGTAGTCGTAACCATGGATACCTAAGGTCCTGCAATGTCTGTACATGAGAAAAGAGACATAGCGAATCAGAAAAAACTTTACCACATTCGTAATTGGAGGTATTTGCTAATATTATTATTATTACTATCCCTACTACATATTGGGATAGGATCTTGCAGATGGGAATGCCTCTTAAATGGGTACAGAAATTCAGCAAAAGCAAAAATTTCACCAAAAACTCATTGTGGGAATGTAGCCTAAAACTATGGCAAAAGCAAAAAAAAAAATACATCTCATAGTGCATTTAATGTTTACCTATTGAGCCATGCCCTTTTGCTGCAAAATACGGCAAAAAAAAAGGCTGGGAAATTGCCCCCTAAAAATCGAGCATTCCAGAGAAACAGCTTTTTGATTCATCTGAAAAATGAGATTTTCCCAAGAGGAGAACTTGTTTCTCTCTTATGTAAAAAAATAAAACAAATGAGAAGGTAAATGAATGTGTCCGTAACTGGTATTTCTGGGGCAGCGCACAAGGCGGAGGAGTTCTGGTGCCTGGTAAGCATGGTATTCTTACCGCATCCAGCAATGACATAAAGGGTAAATGTTATACGGGACATGGAGATCAACGAATATCACAGATCTGACATACTTTATGCATTATATGTAATGGCGTGATTGAACGCAGCTCAGATTTCTCTTGTGTGGCATTATGAAGGCACTTAGGAAATTGGAACATAATTACATAGGCTGAAAATAGACACAGGTCAATCAAGTGCATCCTTTCTCAATCAGTTATACATTCTCTATCACTAGATTATTTATGACCCGCAATGGTTATGAGAAAAGCATCCAGCCCTTTTACAAATGCTGATATAATGTCTGCCATTACCGCCTATTCCACAGTCTGACTACACTAACTGCCGAGAACCCTTTCCTGTATAGATGTCAGAATCACCTTTCCTCCACACATAATGAATGTCCCTTGAAATGGGACGTCCCATGAACAAAGTACATTTTAATTAATAGATATTTCAATAATAATAAATTTCACAATTGGATGTGTTTTATTAAAATGTTCCTGTGCTGAGATAATCTTATACATGTGCTCCTGTTGTGTACTGTGTAATGGCCGTGACTGACCATGCAGGGACAAGGTCTGATTGTACCACAGCTCCAGGGCAGGGGAGGAAGGAAAATACAGATATTTACACAATGGGATCACAGCTGATTCTTTCTATGAGGTAAAACATTGCTTGAAAATAGGCAGTGAAATGTTTTACCTCACAGAAAGAAGCATCTGTGATCCCCTGCTGTAATATGTGTTCCCTTTTGCTTCCTTCCCTGCCCAGGAGCTGTGGTATGATCAGACCATGTCACTGTACGGTCAGACACAGCCATTCTCATGCTTGGAGGGAAAAAAAAGTTTCTGCACCTTATCCTTTCTGGCAGTATGTGAAAATTGGACCTCGCTAGGATGTCAACCGAGTGTAGTCCTATTTTTTTCACGTACCCATAAAGCTGCAGTGCCAATTTTCATACGATCCTTGTATTAAAATTGGACATATCTCTGCAATTTTCGGCGCACTCGCCCGGTCCACAAAATATCCCGGACATGTGAACAGCCCCATAGACTATCACAGGTACGAGTGCTATCCATGCAGATTCGTGATGCTGATTTCACCTCTTTAGGATTCAGACTAGCATAAGAAAAATCACTTGTTTTTCTGTTTTTTTCCCTCCCTTTGTCATTCGTAGGTCCAGTTTTAGACAGTCGCATGCCATCTATTTTTTTTTTACATCTACAATTAAGAAACTAATAAAAAGCCTAATACAGTCTCCCATGTAATTTTTGTAACAAATCCGTTACTGATGCCGTACGGATGGTGTCTGTTAAGCATCTTTTTTATTTTTCGCATCCATTGAGTTTTGAGTCTGATCTAAAAAAAACAGAATACTCTGGTGCATGATGCGTTTTTTTTCATAAGGTCCATCAGTCTGTGTGTAAAAAGGGTGAACTTGAGCTATCCATTTCACGCACTTTGGACTATGCGCTAGTCATTTTACACACAGACAACGCCTTAGGCCGGCTTCACACTCAGCGTATGAAAATACGGTCCGTATATTACGGCCGTAATACGCTGAAAAGTCCTGAAAATAGTGGTCCGTAGCTCCTCCGTAGGCAGGGTGTTTCAGCGTTTTTTGCGCATGGCATCCTCCGTATGTAATCCGTATGTCATCCGTACTGCGTGTTTTTATCGCAGGCTTGCAAATCCGACATACGGCTATACAAGGGATCCATGTGTAAAAAAAACAAACAAACATATATATATATATATATATATATGTCAGTAGACACATATATATATATATATATATTAATATTTCATCCAGCGCGATATAGCAGAAAGCCGGTAATTCAATTACCGGCTTTTGCTTTCTCCTTCCTAAAACCCGACATGATATGAGACCTGGTTTACATACAGTAAACCATCTCATATCACCAATGTTTTTTGCAGATTCCACACTACTAATGTCAGTAGTGTGTATCTGCAAAATTTGGCCGTTCTAGCTAGTAAATTAAGGGGTTAAATGGCGGAAAAAATTGGCGTGGGCTCCCGCACAATTTTCTCCGCCAGAGTGGTAAAGCCAGTGACTGAGGGCAGATATTAATAGCCTGGAGAGGGTCCATGGTTATTGCCCCCCCCTGGCTAAAAACATCTGCCCCCAGCCACCCCAGAAATGGCACATCTGGAAGATGCGCCTATTCTGGCACTTGGCCACTCTCTTCCCATTCCCGTGTAGCGGTGGGATATGGGGTAATGAAGGGTTAATGCCACCTTGCTATTGTAAGGTGACATTAAGCCTAATTAATAATGGAGAGGCGTCAATTATGACACCTATCCATTATTAATCCAATACTAGTAAAGGGTTAAAAAAAAACACAAACACATTATTAAAAATTATTTTAATGAAATAAAAACAAAGGTTGTTGTAATATTTTATTTAACGCCCAATCCAGTCACTGAAGACCCTCGATCTGTAACAAAAAAAACATAATAAACCAACAATATCCTTACCTTCCGCAGATCTGTAAAGTCCAACTATGTAAATCCATCTGAAGGGGTTAAAATATTTTGCAGACACGAGCTTTGCTAATGCAACGTTGCTCATGTCTGCAAAACCCCGGAGAGAATGTAGGTAAAGTAGGTCATTGACCTATATTTACCTGCATTTGCGGTGAGGCGCCCTCTGCTGGCTGTTCCTAGATCGTGGGAACTTTCCTAGAAAGCTCCCTGGCTCGAGTTCATATGAGGACAACCAGCTGTCTAGCGCTGGAAAAAATATTAATATATATATATATATATATATGTGTGTCTCAGTGACATATATATATATATATATATATATACCTATTCTATGTGTACACATTTATTCTACCTATTCTACTGGAAGCTGTCAGTGTGATTTTACTGTACACCGCAATGAATTACCGGCTTTTCTCGCTAACACCGCTGCGTATTTCTCGCAAGTCACACTGCTTGTCCGTGTGTAATCCGTATTTTTGGGGCTTCCATAGACTTTCATTGACGTTTTATTTGCGCAATACGGTGACAAACGCAGCATGCTGCGATTTTCTACGGCCGTAGAAAGCCGTATAATACTGATCAGTTTAATACGGCAGATAGGAGCAGGGGCATAGAGAATAATTGTGCCGTATGTTTTGCGAGTTTTACGGACGTAGTTTCTGCGCTCTTACGTCCGTAAAACTCGCAAGTGTGAAGCCGGCCTTAAAGGTATGTGCACACACTTTGGAAAGGTGTGTGGATTTTTCCACACTGATTTTGGTAAATCCGCAGGAAAACTGCAAAGCGGATTTACTGCGTTTTTTGTGCGGACTCCACCTGCTGTTTTACACCTGCGGATTCCTATTGAGGAGCAGGTGTAAACCACTGCAAAATCCGCACAAAGAATTGACATGCTGAGGAATGTAAACCACTGCCCTAAGTGTTCTGACCGGTGGAGCAGTTGACTATGGCCGTATACTGATACATGCGCGTAGTTACTGATGCATTAATAATTATTGTGAATTTTTTTATTCTGTTTTGTAACTAATTTCACCAGAATTGTAGGAACTGTTATAAAATGTAAATATAGATGGAGAATTTTTACACGAGAGCGCATTGAATAAACTGTCAGTGGATGAAGAATGGATTCACAGCCAGGTTGCTTTCCAACAATAGCAGATTTTATTAGCATTTTATTTTGTGTATTTTACAAGACGCAGACTTCCTCTGTTGATAATCTCATTTGTATCACACAATCAAATTCTCATAATTATGACAACCTATTTTCCTATTGAGTTTCCTTCCCTTCCCAACATTCACACAAAAATAACGGAGATCTTTGCATGAAAATATTTACCTGTTACTAATGCTGCAAAAGTGAATTATTGAGGATGGGAGATCCTTAGCTAATTGTAGGATGATTGTACGACCAGAGATCTAATAATTCAATCAAACACCTATTTTTTAACAAAACTCGAAATGGGATTTAATGAGGACCTGTCATCAGGTAAAAAGTGTCCGGTTGTTATTTTAATCCAGCTGCCCCTCAGAGTATTCCATTTTTTTCTCTTTTTCTAAATCAAACACATGGTTCCAGAGATATGGGCCTTTTCACGGGATGTGACCAATATGCTAATATTTATAGTCTTTACCAAGGTGGTGTGGATCACTGAGTAGACAAAAGTTACCCCTACAGAAAGTCCTAAGAGCAACGCCCCCTAGGAAAGACCATAAGCATTAGCACTATATAAAAAGGCCCATATATCTTGAATTACACAATGGATGATGAAGAAAAACAGCAAAATACTCAGAGGGATCAGGGGGAATAAAATAAGAGCAAAACAGGCTCTTTTGACCTGGTGACAGGTTTACTTTAAAGGGACACTGTCACCTGAATTTGGAGGGAACAATCTTCAGCCATGGAGGCGGAGTTTTTGGGTTTTTGATTCACCCTTTCCTTACCCGCTGGCTGCAATATTGGATTGAAGTTCATTCTCTGTCCTCCGTAGTACATGCCTGCACAAGGTAATCTTGCCTTGCGCAGGCGTGTACTATGGAGGACAGAGAATGAACTTCAATCCAATATTGCAGCCAGCATGCAGCCAGCAGGTAAGGAAAGGGTGAATCAAAAACCCCAAAACCCCGCCTCCATGGCTGAAGATTGTTCCCTCCAAATTCAGGTGACAGTGTCCCTTTAAAGAGGTTGTCCACTTCTAAGGCCGGCGTCACACTTACGAGTTTTACAGACGTAAGAGCGCAGAAACTACGTCCGTAAAACTCGCAAAACATACGGCACAATTATTCTCTATGCCCCTGCTCCTATCTGCCGTATTAAACTGATCAGTATTATACGGCTTTCTACGGCCGTAGAAAATCGCAGCATGCTGCGTTTGTCACCGTATTGCGCAAATAAAACGTCATTGAAAGTCTATGGAAGCCCCAAAAATACGGATCACACACGGACCAGCAGTGTGACTTGCGAGGAATACGCAACGGTGATAGAGAGAAAAGCCGGCAATTCAGTGCGGTGTACAGTAAAATCACACTGACAGCTTCCAGTAGAATAGGTAGAATAAATGTGTACACATAGAATAGGTAGATATATATATATATGTCAGTGAGACACATATATATATATATATATATATATATATATATTAATATTTCTTCCAGCGCTAGACAGCTTTAAAGCCGGTAATTCAATTACCGGCTTTTGCTCTCTCCTTCCTAAACCCGACATGATTTGAGACCTGGTTTACATACAGTAAACCATGTCTTCTCCCTGTTTTTTTTGCATATTCCACACTACTAATGTTAGTAGTGTGTATATGCAAAATTTGGCCGTTCTATCTACTAAATTAAAGGGTTAAATGGCGGAAAAAATTGGCGTGGGCTCCCGCGCAATTTTCTCCGCCAGAGTAGTAAAGCCAGTGACTGAGGGCAGATATTAATAGCCTGGAGAGGGTCCATGGTTATTGGCCCCCCCTGGCTAAAAACACCTGCCACCAGCCACCCCAGAAAAGGCACATCTGGAAGATGCGCCTATTCTGGCACTTGGCCACTCTCTTCCCATTCCCGTGTAGCGGTGGGATATGGGGTAATGAAGGGTTAATGCCACCTTGCTATTGTAAGGTGACATTAAGCCAAATTAATAATGGAGAGGCGTCAATTATGACACCTATCCATTATTAATCCAATACTAGGAAAGGGTTAAAAAAATACACAAACACATTATTAAAAATTATTTTAATGAAATAAAAACAAAGGTTGTTGTAATATTTTATTGAACGCCCATTCCAATCACTGAAGACCCTCGTTCTGTATAAAAAAAAAAAAAAAAAAACAATATCCTTACCTTCCGCAGATCTGTAAAGTCCAACGATGTAAATCCATCTGAAGGGGTTAAAATATTTTGCAGCCACGAGCTGTGCTAATGCATTGATGCTCCTGGCTGCAAAACCCCAGGGAATGAAGGTAAAGTAGGTCATTGACCTATATTTACCTGCATTTGCGGTGAGGCGCCCTCTGCTGGCTGTTCATAGATCGTGGGAACTTTCCTAGAAAGCTCCCTGGCTCGAGTTCATATGAGGACAACCAGCAGAGGGCGCCCTCTTATGATCTCTTACATCATAGGTAGACCTCAACTATGGGAGACAAACTGAGAAAAAAAAATCCAGAAAATCACATTGTCTGTTTTTTTAACATTTTATTTGCATATTATGGTGGAAAATAAGTATTTGGTCAGAAACAAAATTTCATCTCAATACTTTGTAATATATCCTTTGTTGGCAATGACAGAGGTCAAACGTTTTCTGTAAGTCTTCACAAGGTTGCCACACACTGCTGTTGGTATGTTGGCCCATTCCTCCATGCAGATCTCCTCTAGAGCAGTGATGTTTTTGGCTTTTCGCTTGGCAACACGGACTTTCAACTCCCTCCAAAGGTTTTCTATAGGGTTGAGATCTGGAGACTGGCTAGGCCACTCCAGGACCTTGAAATGCTTCTTACGAAGCCACTCCTTCATTGCCCTGGCGGTGTGCTTTGGATCATTGTCATGTTGAAAGACCCAGCAACGTTTCATCTTCAATGCCCTTGCTGATGGAAGGAGGTTTGCACTCAAAATCTCATGATACATGGCCCCATTCATTCTTTCATGTACCCAGATCAGTCGTCCTGGCCCCTTTGCAGAGAAACAGCCCCAAAGCATGATGTTTCCACCACCATGCTTTATAGTAGGTATGGTGTTTGATGGATGCAACTCAGTATTCTTTTTCCTCCAAACACGACAAGTTGTGTTTCTACCAAACAGTTCCAGTTTGGTTCCATCAGACCATAGGACATTCTCCCAAAACTCCTCTGGATCATCCAAATGCTCTCTAGCAAACTTCAGACGGGCCCGGACATGTACTGGCTTAAGCAGTGGGACACGTCTGGCACTGCAGGATCTGAGTCCATGGTGGCGTAGTGTGTTACTTATGGTAGGCCTTGTTACATTGGTCCCAGCTCTCTGCAGTTCATTCACTAGGTCCCCCCGTGTGGTTCTGGGATTTTTGCTCACCGTTCTTGTGATCATTCTGACCCCACGGGGTGGGATTTTGCGTGGAGCCCCAGATCGAGGGAGATTATCAGTGGTCTTGTATGTCTTCCATTTTCTAATTATTGCTCCCACTGTTGATTTCTTCACTCCAAGCTGGTTGGCTATTGCAGATTCAGTCTTCCCAGCCTGGTGCAGCGCTACAATTTTGTTTCTGGTGTCCTTTGACAGCTCTTTGGTCTTCACCATAGTGGAGTTTGGAGTCAGACTGTTTGAGGGTGTGCACAGGTGTCTTTTTATACTGATAACAAGTTTAAACAGGTGCCATTACTACAGGTAATGAGTGGAGGAAAGAGGAGACTCTTAAAGAAGAAGTTACAGGTCTGTGAGAGCCAGAAATCTTGATTAAAAATAAAGATCTATCTTCCCGCTGTGCGCCCCCCCGCTGTTCTGAAAATACTCACCCGGCTCGCTCTCTCGCCAGTGCTGCTTCCTGTCCTGGCCGCACCTTCTCCTGTATGCGGTCACGTGGGGCCGCTCATTTACAGTAATGAATATGCATAGGGGTGGGAGCTGCATATTCATGACTGTAATCGGCGGCCCCACGTGAGCACATACAGGAGAAGCTGCGGCCAGAACAGGAAGAAGCGACAGCCAACGAGGGAGCCGGGTGAGTATTTTCAGAACAGCGGGGAGGGCGCACATGGGGTGGGGGGGTGCACAGGGGGTGGGAGGGCGGGTGGAAGATAGATCTTTATTTTAAACACTATTATTCATATCTTCTCTGCAGCAAACGCTGCTGCAGGGAAGATATGAATCGCGGCTTCAGCACCAAATGCTGGTACGTGTGGTACCCAGCACGGTGCGTGTGGTACCCAGTGGGCACACGGGCGGCACACGTGTGCTGCACGTGTGCCACACTGATGTGCCACAGAAACGTAGGGGCACACGGACACGAATAATTCCGGTACCGATTTTTTCCGGTACTGGAATTATCTGGACGTGTGAAACCGGCCTAAAAGGAAAAGCTGTTTTTGCTTTCCATTCCAACCAATCACAGTGCAGCTTTCATTCTACCAGAGCTGTTTATTAAATGAATGCTGAGCTGTGATTGGTTGCCAAAGGCAACAATGTAGGGCTTCTTTTAGACAGTTTTAATACAGGCCATGAAAAGTTTCTGCAATGTAGAAGCTGCAGAAGGTGTAGATGATGTTCTGTTCACACAAAATTCTGATTAATGTCCCTCCCAGTGTATTTGACGACAAGAACTAAGCTCATGTCTGGTATTCCTAGGCTGCGAGCGCATGTTTTTTGGAGCAATTTCAAAACAACAATTCTTCTAAAAACAGCTTTAGTGAATGTTCCCCATTCGGGAAGTATTTAGAGACGTTTTTCATTTCTTCAGATTGGACAATGCTTAGTTTGGAGCAGATTTCATCGGGAGCGCCTCAAAAAAAAAAGTAACATGCACTCTGATTTCTCCCACCATACATGTTTCCAAAATCTGAAGCAAAAACAAAAAAAGTTCAAAAGAATGAACATATGAACAGAAGACTGCTTTTTCAGTACATGTTATCAGCAGCAAATCACCTATGTGTAGGGGGGTGATGTGGTGGTAATAACGATGATTTTACACTAGCATAAACATGTAATACACGTTTTAGTAGTTTGCGGTATGTTTACCTCAGTGAATAATTGGGAACGAGTGCTTTCGATAATGCTTGATTTCCCGTTATCGATTCTCATAAAAGGGCCAAAGATGCCTATATGCGGTAGGACTCGCTCCCACTTGCGTTCTAATCAGACGAGTGCAATCGGATAATAAATGAGATTGCACTGGGCCGAATGTTAACCTATGGGGCAGCACACGCCGGCGACTATTTTCTTATGCCGATTCGGCAAGCGAAAACATATGTGCATCCGTGAATCGGATCACGCACAACCATGTATGTCTATTGGTGGGTGTGAAACATCCCACTGCACTCAGATATCAACCGAGTGCAGTACCATTGCCTCAGACGCTGGCAATGGAGTAGACGGAGAAATTGATTTTTTCGTCTCATCCACAGCTGTGCTCTGATTCTGTCATGTGAAAGGATTGGCGCGCAGAGCACTGACACTCAGTTCACACTCACAGCAGAGCCGGAGCCGAGTGTCATTAGCATCTCTTATCCGATGCTCTCGCAAATAATGCTATATGCTAGTGTGTCTCTGGTCTTAGACAGCTGCCGGTTTTCCCGAGCACTGTCGGGTGATCTCTGAGTATTTATGACTGCTCGGAGATTTAGTTTTTGTTGACTCAGCTGCTTTATTTTTGGCTGCTAGCCAGCCTGAGTGTATGTGGGGGTTGCCTGGTTGCTAGGGAATCCCCACATGTAATCAAGTGGCTAGCAGCAATAAATCATGCAGCTGAGGCGGTGAAAACTAAATCTCCGAACACTAGCAAATACTCGGAGATCACCCGAGCGTGCTTGGGAAAACCCGAACAGCGAGTATATTCGCTCATCACTACTGCCGGTCTCTTCCAACTCTACTATACACATGAATTCTTAATACAAGAAAACCTCCGGCAAACGCACGTTGAGGTGGTTTATCTAGCCGGAGAACAAAAGGATTGAGCATTGGAAGCAAAAAGTTCTGAACTTTAAACCAGATTTTATTTTGTTGGGTGAGAAATTGCGGAGGTCCCGTAAACATTAGATGGATGGCCGGTCTTGCCACAATCAGTGGGTTTTGGCTGACTTGTTTGTACCTGCACTTCACTATTCTTTTGCCTATAGCAAGTAAATCATAATTGATGACCCATCACACACAACTGCATTTTCAGTCAGAGTGCGATCCAACAAAACATCGAATCGCACTCAGAGCAATGTTATGTTATTGCACTGTGCAAATGTCAGATTTCTTCTCCTCGAACCGAGGCAGTCCAGGAAAACAAATCATTGCATGCCTGAGTTTGATCTGATATCCGGAATGCACTAGGCCATGTAAGTCAATGAGTGCGTGGAAAACACCGGCCAACACTCATATAATATCTGAGTGCAGTCCTATTTCCACAGATTGACTGCATCTTTTCCATCTTCTCATCCAAGAGAATCGGCTCACAATGTCATGACAATTGGATCCAAGCCTGATCAGAGTGTGATTTGCATAACCAACTCATTCTCTTGGATGAGAGAATACATGGTTGTCTGTACCTAGCCTTAGGAAAGGCCATCAATATCAGACTGATTTCAGAATGATGCTTCTCATTCGCTGATTACTAGGCACTAATCTGTGATTTTTGCATCTGTTGTGCCCGTCATTTTAGCTCAGAGTGGTTGAGTCCCGTACAAGTGAACGTAACTGAAATGTAATACCAGGCGCGGCCACAAGGAAATAAATGGCACTGCACCTGGTAAACAATGTGATTTTCTGGATTTTACTTTTGATAGCCTATCTCTCACTGTTAAAATTAACCTACCCTTAAAATTATAGACTGTTCATGTCTTTGTTAGCGTTAAACTTACAAAATCAGCAAGGGATCGAATACTTATTTCCTTCACGATATATATATATATATATATATACGGTATATATATATATATATATATATATATACGTATATATATATATACGTATATATATATATATATATATATACGTATATATATATATATATATACGTGTATATATATATATATATATATATATATATATACAGTACAGACCTAAAGTTTGGACACCTTCTCATTTAAAGATTTTTCTGTATTTTCATGACTATGAAAATTGTACATTCACACTGAAGGCATCAAAACTATGAATTAACACATGTGGAATTATATACTTAACAAAAAAGTGTGAAACAACTGAAAATATGTCTTATATTCTAGGTTCTTCAAAGTAGCCACCTTTTGCTTTGATGACTGCTTTGCACACTTTTGGCATTCTCTTGATGAGCTTCAAGAGGTAGTCACCGGGAATGGTTTTCACTTCACAGATGTGCCCTGTCAGGTTTAATAAGTGGGATTTCTTGCCTTAGGCCTGAGTCACACGCAGCGAGATACGGCTGAGTCTCACGAGTTAAAAACAAGCTCTGGCACCAGCACTCCGGAGCGGAGCGTGCAGCTCCATGTATTGCTATGCGGCCGCACGCTCTACTGTGCCGGTGCCAGAGATTGGTTTTAACCTGCGAGACTCGGCCGTATCTCGCTGTGTGTGATCCCGGCCTTATAAATGGGGTTGGGACCATTAGTTGTGTTGAGCAGAAGTCTGGTAGATACACAGCTGATAGTCCTACTGAATAGACTGTTAGAATTTGTATTATGGCAAGAAAAAAGAAGCTAAGTAAAGAAAAACGAGTGGCCATCATTACTTTAAGAAATGACGGTAAATCAGTTCGAAAAATTGGGAAAACTTTGAAAGTGTTCCCAAGTGCAGTGGCAAAAACCATCAAGTGCTACAAAGAAACTGTCTCACATGAGGGCCGCCCCAGGAAAGGATGAGTCCAAATTTGAGATCTTTAGTTCCAACCTCCGTGTCTTTGTGCAAAGCAGAAAAGGTGAACGGATGGACATGCCTGGTTCCCACCGTGAAGCAAGGAGGAGGAGGTGTGATGGTGTGGGGGTGCTTTGCTGGTGACACTGTGGGGGATTTATTCAGAATTGAAGGCATACTGAACCAGCATGGCTACCACAGCATCTTACAGCGGCATGCTATTCCATCCGGTTTGCGTTTAGTTGGACCATCATTTATTTTTCAACATGACAATGACCCCAAACACACCTCCAGGCTGTGTAAGGGCTATTTGACCAAGAAGGAGAGTGATGGGGTGCTACGCCAGATGACCTGGCCTCCACAGTCACCAGACCTGAACCCATTCGAGATGGTTTGGGGTGAGCTGGACCACAGATTGAAGGCAAAAGGGCCAACAAGTGCTAAGCATCTCTGGGAACTCTTTCAAGATAGTTGGAAGACCATTCCTGGTGACTACCTCTTGAAGTTCATCAAGATAATGCCAAGAGTGTACAAAGCAGTCATCAAAGCAAAAGGTGGCTACTTTGAAGAACCTAGAATGTAAGACATAATTTCAGTTGGTTCACACTGTTTTTGTTAAGTATATAATTCCACATGAGTTAATTCATAGTTTTGATGCCTTCAGTGTGAATTTACAATTTTCATAGTCATGAAAATACAGAACAATCTTTAAATGAGAAGGTGTGTCCAAACTTTTGGTCTGTACTGTATATGTATGTATATATATAAAGTATGTGTGTGTTTTGACAAATATTTCCTTTGAAAACGATGTGTAAATGACATGGAGAACTGGTCTATGTAAAAGCTCATGCTAAAATCGCATTGCAATGGGATAGCATTCGCAATGCACTCAGATGTAAATCGGATGCTAGGTGTGAAATATCGAATTGTACTCACATGACACTTGTGAGATTCTCGGCAGGGAGACTCGGACCGATTTTTCACACGTTTAGGGCTCATACTCGCGAGAAACTGAGATGAGTCTCGCAGGTTAATACCCGGCGCTGCACCGGACACTCAGGAGCGGAGCGACGGCTGCATGTATTCCTATTCAGCCGCGCTCTCCAATCTGAGTGCCGGCAGCAGCGTCAAGTATTAACATGCAAGACTCATCTGAGTTTCTCGCAAGTGAGTATGAGCCCTTAGTGTGACTCCGGCCTTATTATGAGAAAGTGTGTAAGAAAGTGAGATAAATAGGCAGCAGAGCAAGGTTGGTGATTTCTCTCCGCGCTATCTGTATCTCTGGGGCAGCCGGATACCTCAATGTATTACCTCAGTGACTTCCCATAGATGAACAACACATTCCGCTCTGCTACATCTACATTTTTTATAGAGCTTTAAGCTTCCTGTACATTTGTAAGACAGGAACATTTGCGTTTTACAAGTCTTGTGTCTGATTAAGTAACCCAGTTACCAAGACTTTTTAATCTCCTCAAGTTGTTTTCCCAAGTTTTGACATTGTGCTCTGCTGTGCCAGAGACAGTTCATCTTTCATCTTAATCAGATGTTTTACATTCAGAGTGATTTTAAGATTCCTGCCATTTTTTCCTGACTGCTTTCCAAAAGCGATTTTAGGGGGGGAGAATGAAATGCAGCTCATTTTTGCACCTTTCTAAGAATGTGTGACTTCTTGAATTCTGTCCAAAAATAATATGCATTCATGTTGTACTATAGGCACTTGCAGACAGTCTGATACGTACAGATATAGCAGAGCGGAGTGTGTCATGTGGTACGACTCATTGTCATGCTGTAATGTATTTCTGTGATTTTTACATAGGACTGAAGGCATATCTACGGTTATCTCTGATTTGCGCTAATAAATGTTTGATTTGTGGTGGTCCTAGAGAATGCGGGGCCTGCATATGGGACAGGAGGCTGATCATGTGCAGGAACTATCCATATATCCAGGCAGAATTTAAATGATTTATTCTGTTCTGAAACATCTGCAGGACGGATCTCCTGGATACAGTGACGTACCACCTATGGCGGCAGGTCACACAGCTGCTTTTGGGCCACAAGTTGGAGGACCCAGTGCTGAATACACTGCGGACCTCCTGGATACAGTGACGTACCACCTATGGCGGCAGGTCACGCAGATGCTTTTGGGCCACAAGCTGGAGGAGCCCAGTGTTGAATACACTGCGGATCTCCTGGATACAGTGACGTACCACCTATGGTGGCAGGTCACGCAGCTGCTTTTGGGCCACAAGTTGGAGGACCCAGTGCTGAATACACTGCGGACCTCCTGGATACAGTGACGTACCACCTATGGCGGCGGGTCACGCAGATGCTTTTGGGCCACAAGCTGGAGGAGCCCAGTGTTGAATACACTGCGGATCTCCTGGATACAGTGACGTACCACCTATGGCGGCAGGTCACGCAGATGCTTTTGGGCCACAAGCTGGAGGAGCCCAGTGTTGAATACACTGCGGATCTCCTGGATACAGTGATGTACCACCTATGGCGGCAGGTCACGCAGCTGCTTTTGGGCCATGAGATGGAGGATCCCAGTGCCGAATACACTACAGATCTCCTGGATACAGTGACGTACCACCTATGGTGGCAAGTCACGCAGCTGCTTTTGGGCCATGAGATGGAGGATCCCAGTGCCGAATACACTACAGATCTCCTGGATACAGTGATGTACCACCTATGGTGGCAGGTCACGCAGCTGCTTTTGGGCCATGAGATGGAGGAGCCCAGTGCCGAATACACTGCGGATCTCCTGGATACAGTGACGTACCACCTATGGCGGCAGGTCATGCAGCTGCTTTTGGGCCACGAGCTGGAGGAGCCCAGTGCCGAATACACTGCGGATCTCCTGGATGCAGTGACGTACCACCTATGGCGGCGGGTCACGCAGCTGCTTTTGGGCCATGAGCTGGAGGAGCCCAATGCCGAATACACTGCGGATCTCCTGGATACAGTGACGTACCACCTATGGCGGCAAGTCACGCAGCTGCTTTTGCGCCGCAAGCTGGAGGAGCCCAGTGCCGAATACACTGTCCACCGCCTGATCCAAGTCATAAATGCAAGTCTATTGTGCTGTTAAAAAAAAAGGTCAGCCTCAGCACTCGGATCCCATCCATGAGCATTCTGTGTGCCGTCCAGTTTTCATGTTTGTTTAATAGGAGAACCCTGAGAAAGTTTCTAGTGCACAAAAAAGATGATGAAACTCTTATCCAAACAAAGGACCAAAACTGATGATAATCTGATCCAAAATACTAACAAAAATAGATTTTTTTTCCGTTTGAAACAGCATTGGTATCTGAATAAGCCCAAATGCACTTGGCCAATGCGGCTTTTAACCACAGCAGCCTGTGCAATCTTTCCACTGTTTCCCTACACAATCACTTATTCTTGCAGGGAGATTGCTGTTTCACCCCGTAGACCGTGTGGCTGATCACAACGGGCCACACGGTTTGGCAAGAGAAACAGCGATTTCCCTACAAAATAAATTGACTGTGTAGGGAAACAGTTGAAAGACCATAAGATTACAGAAATGTTGCAGTTAAAGGGGTTTTCCCACAAACGAATGTTAATTTTAATGAATAGATCCTGGAATAATACTAATTTCCACAACTGGATGTGTTTTATTAAAATGTTCCTGTGCTGAGATAATCTTATAAATTTGCCCTGCTGTGTACAGTGTAATGGCCGTGTGTGATCCTACAGGGACATGGTCTGATCACACCACAGCTCCTGGGCAGGGGAGGAAGCAAAAGCGAGTATACAGACAAGACAGGATTTTTCACAGGGACTTGCATTAAATGCCGAAAATCCGCAGATCAAAACTCATATGTGTTTAGTGTGTTTTCAGCAGTAGAAACATATAAAAAACGTATGTATTACACACATCACTGTATCAATAAAGTTTTATCAAAGCCAAATACCAGGAAGTATGAAAAACAAAGCAGCTTTATTTAAAAGCTGACACACCAAGAAGAGGTAAAAAACGCACGGTCAAAAACATGATAAAAATGCATATTAAAAAAAAAGAAATGAAAAAAAAATTAAATGAAAAAAGTAATTAACCTTAGTTACTATATCCACATGTTCAGTATTTGGTCAGTATTTTACATCAGTGTTTGTAAGCCAAAACCAGGAGTGGGTGAGTTTTTGATGCTGCCGAATTTCTGGACCCATAATATAAATTAGGTTAGGCTACTTTCGCACTAGCATTGTGTGACGTACGTCGCAATGCCTCGTTTTGGAGAAAAAACGCATCCTGCAAATGTGCCCGCAGGATGCGTTTTTTCTCCATAGACTTGCATTAGCGACGCATTGCGACGTATGGCCACGCGTCGCATCCGTCATGCGACGGATGCGTTGTGTTTGTTGTGTTTTTACATGTAATGTTTTTGTGCATCGAGTCCGCCATTTTCGACCACGCATGCACGGCTGAAACTCCACCCCTTTCTCCCCGGACATTACAATGGGCAGCGGATGCGTTGAAAAACTGCATCCGCTGCCCCCGTTGTTCATTTCTTTCACAACGTGCGTCTGTACGTCGGGCCGACGCATAGCGATGGCCCCGTACCGACGCTAGTGTGAAAGTAGCCTTACTTGCGCTTTTCATTGCGCTTTTGTAACATGAGTCTTTATCGTGTTTTTGATGATTTTTGTCCCTTTTTGGTGTCATGCTTTAAAAAAAAGCTGCTTTGTTTTTGATACTTCCTGATATTTGACTTTGACAAAACTTTATTGATATAATTAGGTGCGTATTATATGCTTTTTTGACGCGTTTCCAAAATATGAGCATTTTTTACCTGAGAAATTTTCGTACCTAATCCAAGTCTATGGGGATATTCCAGACAGAAAACTGCGTACCCGCAAGAGAAATTGACATGTTGCAGATTTAAACCAGCACCGCAGGTCAGATTGCATAACGTAAAAAAAAAGGGCAGAGGGCAGGAGATTTCTATAAATCCCATCAACTTTGTTGGACCTGAAAACAACACTGTTTTTGACACTGCAAAAATACACAATGGAATAGAAAATCAGCAACGTCAAAGCTGATCGTGGGAAATCCTTAAAAGGCGCAGCATAACTGCTGTGTGTGAACATCCAGCACCTGCCTCTAATAGCAGCGCTCAGAGCCAACACTGATCGCTGCTGTTTAACCACTTAAATGCCTCAATCAATTTCTTAAAAAAATATATAAATAAGAGAAACTTACTTGGTATCACCATATATCTGCAAGTCTATCAAAATATAAAATTATATAACCTGTAAAGAGACAAAAAAAATGTAAACCCCAGAATTGCCTTTTGGTTTTGTGTCGCTGCATCTCCCCAAGAAATGCAATAACATACAATCAAAGCATTGTGTATATCCCAAATCATACCAATGAACACTATCTCTTTGCATGCAAAAAAAAACAAACCCCCAGACAACTCCATCAACGGAAAATTAAAAAAAATTATGTTT
Source organism: Ranitomeya imitator (assembly GCF_032444005.1). Taxonomy (NCBI): domain Eukaryota; kingdom Metazoa; phylum Chordata; class Amphibia; order Anura; family Dendrobatidae; genus Ranitomeya; species Ranitomeya imitator. The sequence continues at coordinate 506,392,864 of NC_091287.1, forward strand.
CTCAGAAAAAACTAAATTTGTATTGCAAATTTTCATTTTTGAGTATATTTTACGGTATAACGAATGGCATCATTTAATATTACAACTTGTCTTGCACAAAAACAAGACCTCAACAGTTAGGTTGATGGAAAAATAAAAAGGTTATGGCTCTGGGAAAAAGAGAAGGAAATAATGAAAGTGCAAAAATGAAGAAAAACAATCGGTCTGAAAGGTGTTAAAAAATTAAATTGGTGTTTAAGGCTGGACATTCCTTTTAAGGATTTCCTTTTTCTTCTAATGCAAATTCTGGTGTAAATTTGTCCTGTTCGTTAGCGTATCTGTCCTAATTTACCAGCGTTATCCATTCTTCCTTTCCGCAGCTCATCTCTCGCCCTCTTTTTCCATAATTTCCTTTGTTGCCATTACTAACCTTCCTTATCAAGCGGCAAGGAAAAGGAGGACATTTTTTCAGCAAAGCGACCTGATTGAATGGAGCACTCACTGCGGTGTTCTAGATAATTACCGTTCCTTTGTATTTGAGGCGATCCAACATTCTAACATCACCCTGAAAATGTAATAATAATATTAATTTGTGTATTTTTTTCTCACCCATATCTTAACACGACATAATTAGTCTGTGGCACAATTACTGTTACATGATCGTTGTCTTATATGGCAAATGACGAAGTCAAGTGACAGAAGTTTGATTTTTTTACTTAGGTTATACATCCTCTAAGCCCCAAGCAGGAGAAGTTCTGAAAGGAAGGCGTAGTGTCCCCAGGGAAGCTGGGTTCTTCAGCATTCTGGTTTGCTGAATTTTTGCAAATGTATATTTGGGCTCAGATTTTTATGAAGCTGCAAGTAGGTCATACTTGCCACGATTTCTGGAAATTCCTTTTGTGGGAGAGGTGGTAGAAGGGTTGCATATTTTTTTAGTCCATTTTTCTACACCCTGAATGCATCCGGACACTAACCACACTCTGTCTAATGTTATCATCACCTTTGTGCCACACTTGTGAGACCTTCAGTCTGGAAAAGAGGATCAAGTTTAAGTCGAATTTCCTGAAATTTGCTGCTTCACATAAATTTGAACAATTTGAAATTTGATTTGCGTTTTGCAAAAATAAACTTGTTTGGCATCATTTTCGACACTACTGAAGCATCAGACAATGAGCAAACGTAATTTTGCATTGCTATGTGGGCTTCCCCATAATACCATGTAGCTGTGACATCCAGTGGATTATCACACCTTGTACAGTGGTGGTCAGTACCTGGGGCCATCACAGATCAGCGGTTCCTGGAGGAGCACATTTGTCCTGCAGAGTCATTTTCCATCGGCAGAGTCACTTGGTAAGGCCGGGTTCATACTTGCATACCGGGTCTTTGCAGAGGGCTGCGTACTTCCTCTGCTAAGCCCCGTCTACTTATGCATACTTCTGCATGCGTCCTGTGTACCTATATTTAACATTGGATACGCATGACATGCGGATGTATGCAGAAGCGTTATTTTGACGCACTTGCCGTCCGCACAAAGCGCAACTTGTTGCGTTCCCATGCGGTTGGCGGGAGCCTCAAAACAACGCATCCAGATACATCTGCATGTCCTGCGTACCCAATGTTAAAGATAGGTATGCAGGACGCATGCTGAAGTAGGCAGGGCTTAGAAGAGGACGTACACAGCCTAAGTCTCTCTCCTGTAAAGTGTAAGCTTTTATGTTAAGCAGGTTCCTGTCTCAAATTTAGAGCGTAAGCTTTTATGGTCATCAGTGTCCTCTCTCTCTGATCAAGTCTAAGCTCTTATGCTCAGCAGGGTGCTGTCTCTCTCTCTCATTTAGAGTGTAAGGTCTTGTGATGAGTGGGGTCCTCTCTCTCTCCTGTAGAGTTTAAGGTCTTATGGTCAGTGGGGTCCTCTCTCTCCTGTAGATTGTAAGCTCTTATGGTCAGTGTCGTCCTCTCTCTCTCATATAGGGTGTAAGCTCTAATGGCCAGCGAGTTCCTCTTTTTCCTGTAGAGTGTAAGCTCTTATGGTCAATAGGATCCCCTCTCCTGTAGAGTGTAAGATCATATGGTCAGTGTGATGCTCTCTTTCCCCTGTAGAGTGTAAGCTCTTATGGTCAGTGGGGTCCTCTCTCTCCTGTAGAGTGTAAGCTCTTATGGTCAGTGGGGTCCTCTCTCTCCTGTAGAGTGTAAGCTCTTATGGTCAGCGGGGTCCTCTCTCTCCTGTAGACGGTAAGCTCTTATGGTCAGATGTGTCCTCTTTCTCTTCTGTTGAGTGTAAGCTCTTATCGTCAGTGGGGTCCTTTCTCTCTCCTGTAGAATGTAAGCTCTTATGGTCAGCAAGGTCCTCTCTCTCTCTTGTAGAATGTAAGCTCATATGGTCAGTGTGATGCTCTCTCTCCTGGCTTCTGGTTCCGATGTTTCTTCCATCACCAGCGCTGCACACACATTGAATACAATAGCGCCTGGCGACTCAAGCAGATGTTACAGGAGCAGGTCCTGCTGGAGATGTGACAAGAGCATTCTAAGATTAGAAACTCAGAATGCTTCCATACAAACAAATAGGGTCTGAGTCAGTGTATTGCTTCTAATGTCCTTGTCCCCAAAGGAAGTAGCAGTCTCTAGTTGGACCTAGCAGCCACTTCGAAAATTGCTATAATTTTTTAACATAGTCATCTAAAAATAAATCAAATGCTTTTTAAAAAAATACATGTATAATAAATATTTAAACAATGTGATGACACATTTCACCATTCATTCTGTTGAGTCTCAAGGGGGTGCATTACTTTTATTCTTGGTAATCCTTTAGTTACTTTTTGATCCTTCATTAGGTACCTAACTTTTTTTCAAAATTCAGATTACATAAGATTATATATAAAATCACCAGACATTTTTCTATCTTCTACCGGACTAGGTGATAATAAAGAGACTTAAGGTACCTTCGCACTAAGCGACGCTGCAGCGATACCCAAAACGATCCAGATCGCTGCAGCGTCGCTGTTTGGTCGCTGGAGAGCTGTCGATGTCTTCGCTGGTAACCAGGGTAAACATCGGGTTACTAAGCGCAGGGCCGCGCTTAGTAACCCGATGTTTACCCTGATTACCAGCGTAAAAGTAAAAAAAAAAAAAACACTACATACTTACATTCCGCTGTCTGTCCCTCGGCGCTCTGCTTCTCTGCCCTGTGTAAGCACAGCGGCCGGAAAGCACAGCGGTGACGTCACCACTCTGCTTTCCGGCCGCTGTGCTTATACAGGGCTGAGAAGCAGAGCGCCGAGGGACAGACACCGGAATGTAAGTATGTAGTGTTTGTTTTTTTTTTACTTTTACGCTGGTAACCAGGGTAAACATTGGGTTACTAAGCGCGGCCCTGCGCTGAGCAACCCGATGTTTACCCTGGTTACCAGCGAAGACATCGCTGAATCGGTGTCACACACGCCGATTCAGCGATGTCAGCAGGAGGTCCAGCGACGAAATAAAGTTCTGGACTTTCCCCAGCGACCAACGACATCACAGCAGGATTCTGATCGCTGCTGTGTGTCAAACTGAACGATATCGCTAGCCAGGACGCTGCAACGTCACGGATCGCTAGCGATATCGTTTAGTGTGACGGTACCTTTATTATAAGACCTTTCATATAAGGGAAAATGATTGTATCAGGAAACAATGGAGTCTTGAATGGTAGACGTGATTTATTGGGATAAGCCAGCTGGTGAAACTTTGTCTGTCTCCTCATTATCAACACTCCTATGGTATGGACAATTTTCCATGAGCCAGGAATTTAGCAAATATGAGGATATAGTCTAGAGAGGAGCACGAGGATCAGTCTCCTCTGCTGAGGGCCCAGTGGGTGAAAGGGAAGACTGTCTACACTGCACAGATTTCCTCAATGTTTTATGCCGACATTAACGCTCTCGACTAAGACTATTTACACTGATTTTCTTAATTACAATTTTATTGTCTCTGCTTCATGTATTGAATGGAAGAGTCACTGCACCACTTTGGATGGAAGATTAATGAGGGTCTAACAATCACTGAACTGTGGGTCTAGTCTTCTATTTGGAAGCCTTTGACTCAAATGAATGCTGGTGATGGATGGAGAAAGTTACGGCGCAGTCTGGATTAGTGAATGAATATTGTTGATTGAGATTTAGTAGTTAGTGATGGGATTTGTACCTGTGGGAATAAGCTATTGAAAACTATTTGATTTCAGGTCCTTTAGGCACATACAGATGCCGCAGAGGCTAATTTGCCATTTTGCAGTCTCTTTAGAGATCTAGAATAATGTGAATTTGTCACATGGGGTGTCGCTCAAAAGCATGTCCTGTTTGCTAAAACCAGTGCCACCCAACCAGCTTGGCTTGGCACACATCACTGGTCGGAACTTCTTAGCGTATCATAAGGTACTGTGCAAGGATGACTCTAAGCCTGTCCGCCCTACTGGTTGCTTATGTTTTAGGCACTATTCAATAGCACTATGGCCTTGATGCATCAGTGCTTTCACCAGATATATGGCATAAAACACTTTGAAAATCTGCCAGAACTCGCGCAACTCAAAGTTTTGCGTATTTTGGCATTTTTACATCCTTCCCAACCAGATTCACTTGAATGACTTGATTGGTGGAATGGCACCACATGATTGTGATTTCTTTCAGCAGAAAAGTGTCCTTGTTCTTAGACTAGGCCTATTCGACAATTTTGGCTGCAATACAGTTTGCCATAGATTGCGCTATGCCGCTGCTACATTGCAGCATAATGAATGCAAATGGGATCACATTCAACAGACAAGACACAAAGAATTGTATCTAGTTGGATTTTTTGTGCCTTGTTTTTCACGGTCACGGTACTGTATGCGGTTAAACTTTACCTGTGTTGTGTGTAAAGATCCTATATAGCCCCAGCTTTGAAAGGGTTGTCTGGGACTAATATTGATGGTCTATCCATAGAATAGGTCATCAATGTTTGATCGGTGGGGGGCGACACCCGACATCACCACTAATCAACTGTTGCTGCTGTTGTTGGTGGCCGGAAATGCTCAGTTACGAAGATGCACAGCACAGCTCCTTCGATGGAATAGTGTCGGGTACTGCACATCCTCCCTCTATTGATTTGAATAGGTAACAGATGTTCAGGAAGTGGCAGCGGATACTATGCAATCGTCAGCGCTCTGCTGTGCAGCTCCGCAACTGACGACACCGGGAACAGCCTGCACCACCACCGATAAGACATTGGTGACCTATCCTAAAGATAGGCTATGAATGTTAAAGTCCTGGACAACCCGTTTAAGCGCGATAAAACATATACAAGATGCTTTTGTTGGGGTTTGAGGCGCTGTTCAGTGAAAGCATTAGTACTTACTAAATAGTGACAGATTCACATTATGGAAAGATGAAGCTAAAGCATAGATACAATTACCAGTTCTGCCAAATGATAAGCTCAGCTCTACTACATGGGTACAATCATTATTTGCTTCTGATTATACTATAAGAAAAAAAGTGTTAGGGAGAGAAAAAGAAATAGATTGAAAACATAAAACAGAGAATGAATTTAATGGATACAGTATCAGTGCAACAATTACTGAGATTCTAAACTAGCATGTCAGGAGTCAGGACACATTATTGTATCTCATGTCAAAACCACTGAAATAATCTGAAGGTATGAAAAAGGGATGATGTCTTCATTTGTGACCTAAATACGACTGTAAATCAAACAAATTAGCTGTAATCTGATTTTTTTTTACAAGTTGAGATGGCAGTGACTGATAGCGTGTTCTGTATTTTCTAGTCCTAAATTTTCTTTTTAAAATGTAGATATACAAATAAATAGCTAATTAAATATAAAATAGATTTAGAACTGGGTATAAGATAGATAGATAGACATGAGTGATAATTAGATTACAATTACGTCAATTGCATTCTCATTTTTATGTGTATTATTGATTTATGAAAAGAAAAAGTCTGGTTACTTTCAAAAGAGGTTGTCTGGGACTTTAACATTGATGACCTGTCCTTTGGATAAATCATCAATGTCTGATCGGAGGGGGTGCGACACCCGGCACCCCCACCAATCAGCTGTTTCCAGTGAACTGCTCATTTACGGAGCTGCACAGCACAGCTCCATCAACGGAAAAGTGGCCGTGGCCTGGTACTGCACATCCTCTGCTTATTCATTTGAATAGGGGGCAGATGTGCACTACCCAATCATGGCGTCTATAGAGTAGACAGAGCTGTGCTGTGCAGCTCTGTAACTGAGCAGTTCCAGTCACAGACAACAGCTGATCGGCGGGGGTGTCGGGTGTTGCGCCTCCACCGATCAGACATTGATAACCTATCCTAAGAACAGGCCATCAATGTTAAAGTATTGGACAACTACTTAAAATTCTCAAAGATTCCAAAGTTCAAAATCTGATTGGCAGGTCAATTTCTGGTGTTAAAACTTCATTCCCATGGCTTGATCTGTAATCCGTAACAGACAATATTATTGCAAGTCCGTACAGCAAATCTACAGCATTTTTCCTGTAAATAGGGTGCTCAACCTTGTGGAACAATTAGTAGACGTTAAGACGTTAAGAGAACTTGACATGCACTTTACAGATTTTTTTCTACTTTACAACAGCTTCATTTATTTAAAAGAAATGATAATTTCCATAAATGTATCCATAGAACTTGTCTAAGGACTATGGGGTAGCTACAGAAGGTAAAGAACCTGAGGGTGGCCAAACTACCCAGCGACATGTCACTGAGTGTACTGTTGTTTGGGACACAAAGATGATATTATTATGAAAGCACTCCTCCCATCAAAGTTTTTATCCTCGTAATATATTGCAGTCACCATATTATATAGCACTATTTACTCACAATTGCTCATTTTCTACCCAGTTCATTCTTCTGTTTTCCATTAGGTCTATGACATCATGTGATTGAAAATTGACTACCTGAATCCTTCTAAGCTCTATGTAGAAAAAGGAAGTCTCTTTTCCCTGTATGAGTCATCACTGTAAAAGTCCATGACAATGGTGAGGAATGTAACATAGTAACATAGTAACATAGTTAGTAAGGCCGAAAAAAGACATTTGTCCATCCAGTTCAGCCTATATTCCATCATAATAAATCCCCAGATCTACATCCTTCTACAGAACCTAATAATTGTATGATACAATATTGTTCTGCTCCAGGAAGACATCCAGGCCTCTCTTGAACCCCTCGACTGAGTTCGCTATCACCACCTCCTCAGGCAAGCAATTCCAGATTCTCACTGCCCTAACAGTAAAGAATCCTCTTCTATGTTGGTGGAAAAACCTTCTCTCCTCCAGACGCAAAGAATGCCCCCTTGTGCCCGTCACCTTCCTTGGTATAAACAGATCCTCAGCGAGATATTTGTATTGTCCCCTTATATACTTATACATGGTTATTAGATCGCCCCTCAGTCGTCTTTTTTCTAGACTAAATAATCCTAATTTCGCTAATCTATCTGGGTATTGTAGTTCTCTCATCCCCTTTATTAATTTTGTTGCCCTCCTTTGTACTCTCTCTCTAGTTCCATTATATCCTTCCTGAGCACCGGTGCCCAAAACTGGACACAGTACTCCATGTGCGGTCTAACTAGGGATTTGTACAGAGGCAGTATAATGCTCTCATCATGTGTATCCAGACCTCTTTTAATGGATACACATGATGAGAGCATTATACTGCCGCTGTACAAATCCCTAGTTAGACCGCACATGGAGTACTGTGTCCAGTGGATCAGCTGGGTCAGAAGATGAAGAGGGGGATGACTCAAGTAGAGAAAAGAGACTTCCTGTTTCTACATAGAGCAGGGAAAAGACAAAGGAGAAGTATTAACTGGGTAAAATGGCAAAATGAGCAATTGTAAGTACACAGTGCTATATAACATGATGACTGCAATATATTAAGAGAATATATGATGGGTTCCAAGAATGGAGCAAAAGATCATGAAATAGAGAAACTAAAAGACTAGGTTAAATATTTCGGACTCAGCGTTCTGATCTTTTGGTAAACAACATTCAGTAAGTCAGTGTTGTTAGGCGGGATAATTATCACATGGGAGCTGGAGAATACGCACTTTTTTCATGTGGTGGGTTGGTCCCCCTAATTGATTGCCATGCATACAGAACTTGACTGTGTATAAAGCCATCACAATGAGTGACTTTAAGCTAAGAATAAAACGCAGGGCTATCCAAATGTTACAAATAATTTTATTTCATGGATTTTTTTTTATGGCGTGTTATTGATTTAAGCTTTGCATTTCAAAATGTCTCTTTTTTTTTTGTGCGTGTGTCTCGACTTGAGACTCCATTGCCCCTTCACAACGGTGAGGAACAATAGAACAGCTTCAATTAAGAAACTGAACATCAACCCCTGGCATCTTGCGCTGTTGTTCCATCTTTCTACTTGGAAACAATTCATTTGTTTCTTAATTAAGAAAAACACTAGTAGCATGAAAAATCTGCTGATGGTACCTGCATGGCAATTAGGTGAGAGGGAGAGAAAAGCGCGGCCCCACATTCCAATAGAACCATCGTGAACTTGTGCTGATAAAATTGAACTGACTACCCTTGCATAAATCCAGGCTGAGGAAAGTGTACTGTCATTATGGCTAAGACAATATGCAAACTATCTTCAATGAAATCAAATTGCCAGAGTGTTTTCATTTGCATGTATTAACTATTAACATAATGAGGAGAAGTGACATTGGACCCGAATTGTGTGTCTGTTTGGATTGATAACTCAACTGAATCGGCAAGTAGACATCCAAAAACCCACACCACCAGTCAAATCTGTTTTGAACTCTAGATTGCAAGGCACAAAGGAACGTGCTGGGGTTCTGAACAAAGCAGGGTCTATTTGATGGCGATTTGTCAGGACGGACACCATCAGATTACCCTGTCTGCTATAAATAACTGCATTTTTTTTCCCTTTGCTACCAATGAATTAATTACCAGTACACGTGTAGCATTCAATGCCATCTTTGCCATGTATGAAATCCATTTTCATTTAGATGAAAACTCAAAAAATCTCATTAAATGATACACATATTAAAGGGAAGTTGATGTTGTGATTGTAAAAAATTAATCTTCATTTTAAAAATATGAAACATTATTTTGTTTTTATTATGTTTCAATGGACCTTACCTTATATAATCTGCCTCTAAGAGGGAACAAATGAGACATATTTGTTCCAATGAACCACTTTGCCCTTCATGTATTTTAGTATGTCGGCCTAACGATGGTTAAGCCAATCTTTCGGCTGGCAGCTGTTTACCATGACTTACCAGTACAATAGTGCTCTCGCTCTGCCAAGAGAGAACCGCTGCCAGACATCTCTCATTTCTAGAGAACAAATGGGTCGCAGTCCAAAATTGGACATATCTGAACTTCGTATCCCCGTTATCATCTGTCAAGTAACATTTTGGATTCCCCAATGCAAATTATACATATCACAACGTGTGCAGCTGCATAAGGGACAAAGAGCTAAAGGGGCCATTTCTACCTCCAAAGCAGGTGGAAATGTGCATTAAGATGATCAATTGGACTGAAAAGGGTCCATATATTGTTCTTGCTCTGGGACCCTCTTCTGTCTGGGTCCACCAGTACATCAGATTGTCAACCCAAACAATTGGTATTGCTGTGTTTGGCCAACATTAGTCTAATGTGCATGGGGGTGTTTACTTCGTATACTCGTCTAGGTCAGCAAACTGAATCTTGGCCCTAGGTGAATGAAAACCTGACTACAACTTTGGTCATTAGAAGTCAACTGTCTATAAATTACTTCTTCTAAGATTATTGTAGACAGCTGCTCTGAGGGCAACAATGTGAAAATTCCCATCAGCAGCATTGGACTTTGTAGTTAACGTATATTAGGAATCTGAAGGTAGTTCTAATACATGAGTCCAAGCGCCATTAAATTTATCTGAAAGACTAAGCTGGTTACACTAAATGTATTTTCCAATGATGGTAAAGCCAAATATATAGCACTCCACCAAACCACTGTAATGGCTTTATATGTGAAGATATGCTGATTCCAAATATATATATATAATATATATATATATATATCTACTATATAATTGTCTAAGGGTCACTTCCGTCTTACTGTCTGTCTGTCCTTCTGTCACGGATATTCATTGGTCGCGGCCTTTGTCTGTCATGGAATCCAAGTCGCTGATTGGTCTCGCCAGCTGCCTGTCATGACTACCACGACCAATCAGCGATGGCCACAGTCCGATTAGTCCCTCCCTACTCCCCTGCAGTCAGTGCCCGGCGCCCGCTCCATACTCCCCGCAGTCAGTGCCCAGCGCCCGCTCTATACTCCCCGCAGTCAGCGCCCGCTCCATACTCCCCTCCAGTCACCTCTCACACTGGGTTAATGCCAGCGGTAACGGGCCACGTTATGCCACGGGTAACACACTCCGTTACCGCCGCTATTAACCCTGTGTGACCAAGTTTTTACTATTGATGCTGCCTATGCAGCATCAATAGTAAAAAGATCTAATGTTAAAAATAATAAAAAAAAACAAAAAACCTGCTATTCTCACCTTCCGTAGTCCAACGATGCGCTCTCGCCAGCTTCCGGTCCCAGAGATGCATTGCGAAATTTCACAGAAGACTTAGCGGTCTCGTGAGACCACTAAGTGATCTGGGTAATTTCGCAATGCATCCTGGGAACGCAAGATGGTGGCAACGGCGCGCATCGCCAGAGGTTCGCTGGATCTACGCTTTGATCCCGCCGGATGAGTATATAACTAGTTTTTATTTTAATTATTTTTTTTAACAGGGATATGGTGCCCACACTGCTAAATACTACGTGGACTGTAAAGATATAAATTGTACATACTCTGACGCTAAGTCACCTGAAAAGGATAAGGTGGAAGCCCCAGAAGCCGCAGGTGGTTAAAACAGGTTCTGTGCAAGACACTGTTAAAAAAATGTTGCCGACTAAATAATAATACTGCAACCACCGCGCTAAACTCAGGCTGAAAAAATAAATGAATAAATAAATATACTTACTTCTGTTATGGCTGTTTTTGTACTATATGGGGACCCTTATGGGTAAAGGGTTACACCTAATTACAGCAATTCATGCTCTTATAAGACCGTATAAGGTGTTCCTATGTGGGGTTAAGTGTTTCTCTTTCCACGGTGTGATAAACCAATGTCCTTTTATAAGACCATATAGGCTGCACCTGGAGTGTAACTGTGTGGGGTTGAGCGTTACTGTTTCCACGGTGTAGTAAACCAAATGCAAATCCTGCTTAGGAAAAAACATGCAGTGAAGATGGCAAAGTGATCCTCTGAATGCGGTGCCAGTTGCAACACTCAATGAGCTCAGCAGACGTTGTGTGGTCAGTGCCTGAAGCTGAGGTTCCTGGACGGTAACGTCCCAGTGAGTAGCAGGAGAAGCACCAGCGCCTCGCGTGACCCGGCCGGAAGCAATACTGAAGACGCGGTGCCGAGATGGCAGCATTGCAATTACTCTGGCCACAGTGTAATAATTTATGTATATCAACATTTAAAATGACCCATCACCAGTTAAAAAGGGACCAGTTTTTGCACTTATTTGAATTCCAGCTGCTCCCCTGAGTTTTCCACTTTATTTTATTTTTTGTTAATCTGCCATCCAAGTCCAGAGATGGGCCTTTTTATTTAATGCTAATTATTAGGTTATTTACCATGGGGGTGTGACCCACAGTGCAATTTTGAAGGATAGCCAAAAGACATGTCCCCAGTGAATCCTGTGAGCCATGCTCCATGATAACGACCATAAACATTAGCACAAAATAATAATAATAATAATAATCTCTAGAACCATTTGACTAATTGTAAATAAAACAGAATACTCAGGAGAGCAGCAGGAATAAAATAAAAGCAATTACTAGATACTTTTGACCTGGTGACAGGTTCTCTTTAAACCTCATCTGACATGTGTTTGCCCATGCAGACTTTTATCTACCTCTTACTGTAATGTTAAAAAGTCTAGCTCAATTTTTTTTTTTTTCATAATTTTATGCCATCAGCAAAGATTGACACTTTATTCATAATCCCATCAGCAAGGTCAGTAATAAAGAGTAGACAAAACTGATCATATTATTGGTCCTTATAGTCCCCACTGCTCCCAGTACAGATCTTTGTGGTCCTCACTGTTTCCGATCCTTGTGATCTCCACTACTCCCAGTACAGATTCGTGTGGTCCCCATTACTCCCATTACTGATCTCTGTGGTCCCCACTGCTCCCAGTGCTGAACCTTGTGGTCTTCACTATTCTCACTATAGATCCATGTGGTCCCCACTGCTCCAGTACAGATCCTTGTGGTCCCCACTCCTCTCAGTACAGATCAATGTGGTCTCCACTGATGACTTTATCTAATTTAGTGATGTATCTCATTTATCTAATTTGTAATGTACCATTTACAATCTGGACAGAAGAAGAGGTAACATCAGGTAAGGCCCCTTTACATGAGCTAGTAATTGAACACCCGTACAGCTGCCCAAAAAAAGGCTTGTCCATCAGGTGATGGGATCATTTATTACAGCACAAAAATCACTGATGTCACCATCACATTGCCTCATGTAGCAGGAGATATGCTGTCAACAACATGATGTATGGAGTCAGAATGATAGTATTAATGATCAATCTGTCTCCATCAGTTTGTGTTGTCCCTTTGTAAGCAGGTCAATAAATTTGCACCAATCAACTTGTATACAAGTTGCAAGTTATGCAAGATAACGGACTGAAATGTAAAATGGGCCTATATAAAAGAGCCTTACTTTAGGGACTGCAATGGGTGCTCGTTTAACCCCCTTGATTTACTAGTCTAGGGCACATTTCATGTTGTTGTTTTTTTTTTTTTTTAAATTATTCAAGTACACAAAATCCAATTCCTAAAAATGTCTTGGTTTGACAAAATTTCTTTTTTCTGTGAGACATTGCTGCTCTTTAAATCTAGCCGTTTCTTTTCTTTCCTCTTATATTATAATGTAATACACACAGCAAACAGGAAAATAAAATAGAGCTTACAGATAAAAAAAAAACAACCTCAATATATAAAAGTTGATCTAGAAAGTACGTTGCTGAATTCTAAAGATCGCCTCTTTCATCTACTGAAAATATGTGTAGGATTTTGTAAACAACCTGATAATGAAGTAACCATGTTAAGGTGGGGTACTCGGAGACAGATAAAAGTAATTACCATTCGGTTTATTAAGCTTTTTCTAGATGTGATATTATTTAAACCAGAAACAGCCTCTGAAATTGCCAACTTGAAAGCGTGGCTTTGCAGATAGCTGGCTTGAAATGAGTTGCAGTGTTTTTAAAGAGGGAGGGCTGTTTAGGTTTTCTGTTTTTTTTTTATTTGCCACAGTATTTATGATAAGTGGGGTGTGGATGGAATGTGATTAAGATATAATAAGCTCTGTAAAATAAATAACTAGTTAAATATTCATATATGCCACATTACAACAAGAAAGTACTGTAATGTACCGAAATCAGCAATTGAACAGCTGCGTTTTAAAGGACAGTACTTTGAATGTCATTTGACGATTTGCTTTCAATTAGAAGTAATTTACAGAAAGATGCCCACAAGCTAATCTTTACAGGATAATTAAGTTCCATTTTCTTTACTTTTAATTAAAAAGCAGAAAAGATTTAGCTGATCCATAAAAAAAAATGTTCTGTTTAAACATTCATCAGGCTTCACACTCATTTTTTGGTATTTGTTGTAGCTATAGCAGATGTTATCAAACCTGAAGGCTGCTCGCTGGTTAAACTCTACGTGTGTGCAAAATGAGAGCGTATTGGTGTCGAAAGTGATAAATTACAACTTGCTTAGATTAAAATTGATATTTTTCTGTTCCAAAAATATGATTTTGAGACCGAACATTTTCACGGTGATGATTTCGTTGGGAATTTTAGGCGTGGGTGCAAGGTTTGGGGTTCAACTTTGCAGTCTTCCTATGTGTTGTCACTAAGGAATGCACACTGTCAGGATTCTCCAGTGTCGGCGCTAGAAGCCGGTGAGCGCGTAACTGCAGGTATGTGATTTGCATAAATGCGGTCACGTGCCGACTAGACATGCACTGCCTCACTCAATACAAGTGCATTGTGCAAGGCCAGACAAGTCTAGTCAGAATGTGGCCGAAAGTATGCAAATCGCATATTTGCATTACCGCCGGCTCCCGGTGTCAGCAGGATGAGAGTACAAAAGTTCTTCTATCTCCTTCTATCCAGCAATCTATGAAAATGGCATAGAAAATGAAGATGGCAGCTGAGTGCTATGCAATTTTTTCATAGGCCCATAGACTTGCATTGCCAATTTTAATCCAACACTTAGATCAATACGCTTGCAGTCTGCCAACAAAAAAGATCTAGCATATGAACTGGATAGAACTTGTATGGAAAACATTGACGTCTGAATGAGCCCTCGGGTTCTCTTCTTTGCTGTGATTTTTGAAAAAATGCAACAAAGTGACCAAGGATTTACTTCAAATTTGCACAATCACAATTTGCCTATGGTGTGTGGCATCACCCTAAATATAACATAGATGCATATCAAAACATTGGGCCATCTTAATTTATAGAGGTTTTAAATATTATAATCTTTTTTATTATTATTATTATTATTATTATTAATTTTTTTATTCATTGTTCCAATGCATAAAAAATAAACAAACTTACCAGTTTTGCAAATAATAGATTAAAAAAAAAATTGTCAACCTTTTTGTGTATACAGCTGCTATGCAGAGCTATGTGTGATTATGGCCCTTCCATCTGTCCCTTTAATTCTTAGAGACATGCATTTGGTTGGTTAGCAAAATGTAAATAACTGGTAGATGGTAATATGACTTCAAGATGAGACTACACAGGGTTTGTTTGTAATTTGTCACCATGAGTACATACAGGGGTGTAACAACTGCGGTCTCAGAGTCCTGGGCCCATGCGGGTGGGAGGCCCACCGACACCACCGCAAACTTCAACTGGATGTGCATATATATCAGGTTGGGAGATATACAGCTCTGGCAAAAATTAAGAGACCACCACATCAAATCCCTGTCATGGGCAGCCCAATCTCCAGACCTGAACCCAATTGAAAACCTCTGGAATGTAATCAAGAGATAGATAGTCACAAGCCATCAAACAAAGAAGAACTGCTTACATTTTTGCTCCAGAAGCAGTGTGAAAGACTGGTGGAAAGCATGCCAAGACGCATGAAAGCTGTGATTAAAAATCATGGTTATTCCACAAAATATTGATTTCTGAACTCGTCCTCAGTTAAAACATTAGTATTGTTGTTTCTAAATGAATATGAACTTGTTTTCTTTGCATTATATGAGGTCTGAAAGCACTGCATTTTTTTTTCAATATTTTGACCATTTATCTTTGTCAGAAAAAAAATGCTGAATTTATTGCTTGGAAATTTGGAGACATGTTGTCAGAAGTTTATACACTAAAAGAACACTTACATTTTACTTAAAAAATATTCCTATAAAGAGAAAAATCAGACAAACTGAACATTTTGCAGTGGTCTCTTAATTTTTGCCAGAGTTGTATATACGACGATGGGGCCAAGATGAGGGACATGTATACCAGGATGGAGGACATAAATATATATATATATATAAAAAGACGCACTTTAATCAAAATTAATTGGCTTTTTCTTGGTGATATACCGTCGGCCTGGTGTGACTTATTATACTGTTAATTAATTTGTGTAAAATTTGACCTACTGTATATAATTATCCCTAGGGACTATTTCTTTTTAGTCAGACTTCGTTATGGGAAAAGTGCAATTATATGTCTGTAAATGGTTTATTCATATATTTGCGTATTTTTACATCAGTCTTTTATACTCAACGCCGCTGTTAATTTCTATATTATAAATAAATCTATATATATAATTGCCTAAGGGTTTTTCCGTCTGTCTGTCTGTCTGTCTGTCTGTCCTGGAAATCCTGCCTCTCTGGTCGAGGCCGCCAGGCCTCGACCAATCAGCGACGAGCACAGTGACGATGATGTCATAAAGGACGTAGAAATCCCGCGTCTGATTGGTCGAGGCCAGGATTGGCCTCGACTAATCAGCGACGGGCACAGCGACGATGATGTCGTAATGGTTGCCATGGCGACGATGATGTCATAAAGGTTGCCTCGACCAATCAGCGACGGGCACAGTCTGCCGCGAATTCTGGAATCATCATTGTCCATATACTACGGGGACATGCATATTCTAGAATACCCGATGCGTTAGAATCGGGCCACAATCTAGTATATATATATATATATATATATATATATATATATATATATATATATATATATATATACATATATATATATATATATATATATATATATGTATATGTATATATATATATATATATATATATATATATATATATATATAGATGTGACCAGGATTGGGAACATAGATGCCGGGATGGTGGGGCATATATATACAGTTGTGCTCAAAAATATACATACCCCAGCAGATTTTTTGCTTTTTTGGCCTTTTTTCAGAGAATACGAATGATAACGCCAAAACTTTTTCTCCACTCATGGTTAGTGGTTGGATTAAGCCATTTATTGTCAAACTGCTGTGTTTCCTCTTTTTAATAGCGTGTATTGCCCCCTCTAACATCAATGACAGCTTGAAGTCTTTGCAGTAGTGGATGAGGTTCTTTTCTCAGATGGTAACGCTGCCCACTCCTCTTGAAGAATGATAGAGGCCCCTATTTATACCAACATCTGTCCTTCAGGCCATCATCCACAGGTCAGGAGGAAGGTCAACTCTCATTGTTGGAGTATTCAATCAATCTGCATGGTTTCTCTGTCAATGTTTGCAGTTCAACAAGCTGCATGGAATTATACAATGGGTAATCAACATATTATCAAACAGTGATTGTTCAATGACCCTGCATCCCTGTCCTCAAAGGATGGCAGCACAACAAACTGTAGGCACTGATATAATAGGTAAATAACAGCTCTTCAACAATTCAACAATCAACATTCAGGCTCATGTGAACAATGGCTTATGTCTCTTGACCTTCTGGAAAATACTTCTGGCATAAACAAGAATTAATGTGGTATTTTCACAAATTGTCAAACTTAGTAATTCCGGGTATTCATTAGATAAAAGCACATGGGCCTTTTTAAAGCTGACTGCAGGTGAGTATATATACACTGCTCAAAAAAAATAAAAGGAACACTTAAACTACAGAATATAACTCCAAGTAAATCAAACTTTTGTGAAATCAAACATTCCACTTAGGAAACAACACTGAATGACAATCAATTTGACATGCTGTTGTTGAAATGGAATAGACAACAGATGGAAATTATTGGCAATTATTAAGACACCCTCAATAAAGGAGTGGTTCTGCAGGTGGGGACCACAGACCAATGCTTTCTTTCTGGCTGATGTTTTGGTCACTTTTGAATGTTGGTTGTGCTTTCACCCTTGTGGTAGCATGAGACGGACTCTGCAACCCACACAAGTGGCTCAGGTAGTGTAGCTCATCTAGGATGGCACATCAATGTGAGCTGTAGCAAGAAGGTTTGTTGTGTCTGTCAGCGTAGTGCCCAGAGGCTGGGGGTGCTACCAGGAGACAGGCCAGTACACCAGGAGACGTGGAGGGGGCTGTAGGAGGGCAACAACCAAGCAGCAGGACCGCTACCTCCACCTATGTGCAAGGAGGAACAAGAGGAGCACTGCCAGAGCCCTGCAAAATGACCTCTAGCAAGTCACAAATGTGCATGTGTCTGCACAAACAGTTAGAAACCGGCTCCATGAGGATGGTCTGAGTGCCCGATGTCCACAGATGGGGGTTGTGCTCACAGCCCAACACCGTGCAAGACGCTTGACATTTGCCACAGAACACCAGGATTGGCAAATTCACCACTGGCACCCTGTGCTCTTCAAAGATGAAAGCAGGTTCACACTGAGCACATGTGACAGACGTGACAGAGTCTGGAGATGCCGTGGAGAGTGATCTGCTGCCTGCAACATCCTTCAGCATGACCGGTTTGGCAGTGGGTCAGTAATGGTGTGGGGTGGCATTTCTTTGGAGGGCCGCACAGCCCTCCATGTGCTTGCCAGAGGTAGCCTGACTGTCATTAGGTACCGAGATGAGATTCTCAGACCCCTTGTGAGACCATATGCTGGTGCAATTGGTCCTGGGTTCCTCCTAATGCAGGACAATGCCAGACCTCATGTGGCTGGAGTGTGTCAGCAGTTCCTGCAAGATAAAGGCATTGAAGCTATGGACTGGCCAGTCCATTCCCCAGACCTGAATCCGATTGAGCACATCTGGGACATCATGTCTTGCTCCATCCACCAACGTAACGTTGCACCACAGACTGTCCAGGAGTTGGCACATGCTTTAGTCCAGGTCTGAGAGGAGATCCCTCAGGAGACCATCCACTGCCTCATCAGGAGCATGCTCAGGCATTGTACAGTAGGGAGATCATACAGGCATGTTGGGGCCACACACAATACTGAGCATCTTTTCCTTGTCATGAGGCATTTCCATTGAAGTTGGATCAGCCTGTAATTTGATCTTCCACTTTGATTTTGAGCATCATTCCAAATCCAGACCTCCATGGGATATTCATTTTGATTTACATTGATAATTGTTATGTTTTGTTGTTCTGAACACATTCCACTATGCAATGAATAAAAATTTGCAACTGGAATATTTAATTCAGAGATATCTAGGATGTGGTATTTTAGTGTTCCCTTTATCTTTTTGGGCAGTCTGTATACCAGGATGGAGTATATACTGTATATATTTACCAGGATGTAGCCAGGATGAAGGACATATATACCATGAAGACGGGGCATATATATCAGGATGGAGCTAGGATTCTGGACATATATTGTATGATAGAAGATCCACTGGGTACATATATAGCCACGCATGACCTGTATACATTAAATATTAGGAGGTCTTTAACTATCATCATCATGATCAGAAAGATCGTAATGATCAATAGAAACATTATCAATAATGACTGATGTCTTTTTATCCATGCTGCACTCTGTCATCCACCTTCCTGTATCCAAAGTAAAAATTGTGGTCTTTATCCTACTTGAACATTTTTCATAACTTTGAGTTCCTAACGCATGCACATATACAAATAGCATGGGACATATTACATAACGGCTGGTGTTTTTATAGATGCTGATTTATTATGCGTGCACAGCCTTCTATCAGCTAATGCTAAAAAATCAGAGCTTCTCACATCACCACATGTAAACCAATGCCGGCATCATTCACAGCGCAATTCTAAAGTTCTCTACAAGTGGTGAGAAATGAAGACTGAGGATTTCTGTGATGTTATGGGTAAAAACCATAATTTTCGTTTGTACATTCTGCTTTTAATGTCACTATACTGAATATAGCTGTGTCTACTTCATATGACATGACACAGCAGAATTATAAATTACAATGGTGGTGATTTATCAATAATGACACACCACACAAAACGCATCCCAGTTGATCCTCACCTTGCTGCTTGCGACAAATAAATCAACAGGGTGTGCGGCCTCTTGATGATTCAAGATGTCTTTTTTTATGAAACCAAGCAACATACACACTGACAAACACATTACATACACACACACATTTCGCACACAAACATCACACACACACATTATGCAAATACATTACACATACTCTTTAGGCCGGCGTCACACTAGCAAGTTTTACGGACGTATGAGCGCAGAAAATACGTCCAGAAAATACGCATTGCGCACGGCCCAATGATTCTCTATGGGGCAGCTCCTATCTGCCGTATATTACGCATCTGTAATATACGGTATGTACGGGCGTAGAAAATCGCAGCATGCTGCGTTTGTCAGCGTATTGCGCAAAAAATACGCCAATGAAAGTCTATGGCGGCGAGAAAATTACAGATGACACATGGATAAATTTGTGCGTAAAAAACGCATCCTCGCATTGAATACGGAACAGTGTTTTGGGACAATTACTGCGTATTACAGCTGTAAAAAACGGACAGTATTTACGCCTAGTGTGACGCCGGCCTTACACACAAACATCCTATACACAGACTTATTACACATACACTATACACATTACACATACACATTACCATTACACACAATTACACATTACACAGAAACACCACAAACACATTACACATAAGGTATTGCACACACATATTACACACATTACACACTACACATACTCATAACACTCATATTACATACAATACACATATATTATGCACACATTCTTCACACAGATACATTATTCACACACCTATTACACACACATTACCCACATGCAATACACACACTTATTACACAAAAATTACACACACACTATACACACACATTACACACATTACCATTAAACACAATCACAGATTACACACAAATGCCACAAGCACATTGTACATATTGCACACACAGACACATTCCACACACAACTACACACACATATATTACACACACACACATTAAACACATAACACAGACACGACCTACATAAACACATAACACTCATATTGCATACAATACACATACATCACACACACATACATTGCACACTTATTACACGCATATTACACACATACACAAAGATTGGAGGAACATTTTTGCCATAAGTCACACCACAACTTATGATGAATGTATTGGGCGCGGTTTGCACTGTCCCACCCTACCCCAGCTGTAGTCACTTTGGGGGAGCTACCAAAAACTGGCATATAAAAGCCAAAAGTCCAAAATTTGTCACATTTGAAGGTGTTTGACCCCAGTATTTTGACGAAAACGCCTTCATGAAACGGCAGCATAGCCTAAAAGGAATATTTCCTGAAGTGGTTTCTACTTGAAGACTTGTTGTTTTTTAATTCCCCGAAACAGGTCATGAGTGAACAAAGCCTAAATGGCATCTGACCAGTATGTAGAAGATTTCCTTACTAGCAGCTGCATTGCCTGGTTCCCATTTAGATGGATGGCCGCCCATGTAATGCAAGGATAGTCAAGTCCTCTGCAGATTACAGCATGGCTCAACATCTTGTCTGATAGGGTGTATAGGCAATGGTGGTCCTTGTGTGACAACCCTTAAGGTAATTAATCTATAGTATATTTTGCCAGCTAATTTACTGTTAGTCATATTATCATTATTTATTTTAAATAATTAATATCAGTGAACCTGCATTATCTCATCTCCACTATTCCAGACGTATTCCTCAAAGTTGACTCTTAGATGTGTATGTGAAATATGTAAAAATGGCCAACGGCAGCAGAATTCCCTGGACCTTAAGATAAATTAGGCTTTAATTACCCATTTTACATGCATGACAACATTTCGGGCTCTGAGTTACCATCTGTTCAAATCCCTTGTTTATTTCTGTTGATCTCTTTTAGTAGTGACTGACCCAGTTCAAAATGTGAAATTTCAGCCTGGAATCCTAACGATGTATTGTACGAATATAGACAATGTGTGTGCAATTTCCAAAATTCTGACAAAGACTGAATTCCATACGACATTCTTTTTAACTCATGCGGAGTGCTGTGTGTGTGTGTATATATATATATACATATATATATGTATATATATATATATACACACACAAAAGTATTGGGACATTTGCACATTACACCTATAGGAAATTTTATGACATGCCATTCTACCATTCTATATCCATAGGCATTAATATGGAGTTGCCCCCCCCCCCCTCCTTCTGCAGTTATAACAACTTTTGCTCTTCTGGAAGAACCTTCTACAAGATTTCAGAAGTGTCTGTAGGAAATTTGCCCATTCATCCAGAAAAGCATTTATGAAGTCAGACCCTGATGTTGGGGAGAGTTTGGACTCACAATCTCCGATCTTATTCATCCCATAAGGTGTTGGATGGGATTGAGGTCAAGGCTCTGTCATGTTCTTTCACACCAAACACCCCTAACCATACCTTTGTGCAAAGGGCACAGTCATGGCGAACAGTAAAGGGCCTTCCCAAAACTGTTCTCACAAAATTGGAAATATGCAATTGTCCAAAATGTCTTGTATGCTGAAACTTTAGGTTTTTAATTCCTTGGAACTAAGGGTCTGAGGCCGAACCCTGAAAATCAACCCTCATAGTTTCACTCTTAGTTCTTTGACAGCTATTTGGCTTTAATGGCAGCTGGTGTCTGGACAGCCGGGAATTAAAAATGCTTAAAGGGAACCTACTGTATCACCAGGTTTTCCCAAAATAAACTAAGGTCGCCATCTTTAATGCCTGTTTTACAACAGTCTAGCAACCTGTATATAAGTCCCCAATCCTCTCAACATATCCCTAAAATTACCTTTCATAAATCCCCCATAAGGCGCGGTCTTGTCCAATGGTCATTGCTGTTCTTGCTTGGTGTCTTCTCTATCCCCACAACCATCATCTTCCTGCCCTGCTTCATGTGGATGACGCATCATACGTCATCCACACAATGCCCCCAATTTTGCTCCTGTTCAGGTGTACTTTGCTCATCCCTACTGGGGGCAGAGCAAAGTGTTGTAATGGACATGCGCCGGGAAAGGTCAAAGAGCATTGATGTCCCCGAAGTAAAGCCGGCATGTGCCCATTAAACTACTTTGATTTACATCCAGCAGGATATACAATAGTACTATGTGCATTAAAACACCAGTTGATAATGTCTACCATTTACAGCGCTGCCCCTGTCCTCTTCTGCACTATGTGACCACATTTATTCTAAAGAAGAAAATGTCCAGCTTCACCGAATCCGTGAAAAAAAAGGTTTCTTTATTCACAAACTTGTAACATAGAGAATACAAACTTCAGCATAAATCATATGGATGTGAATCTCAACGCGTTTCTGGAGACTGAGCTCCCTTAATTACTCAATTACTTGATTAAGGGAGCTCAGTCTCCAGAAAGGCTTTGAGATTCACACCCATATGGTTTGTGCTGAAATTTGTATCCTCAATGTTACAAGTTTGTGAATAAAGAAACCTTTTTTTTCACGGATTCGGAGAAGCTGGACATTTTCTTCTTTTGGATTCTACACGCCTGGACACAGCGGGTCCGTGCTCCCGAAGTTCAGCTTATGCATCACGGGTGAGCTGGTTTATATTTATTGACCGCATTTATTGCCAGCTCATACAGAAGAATGTTAGCTGCTTTCTTAATATAAGTTTTTATAGCTTTGTTCTGAGTCTCATTTACTTACCTTGAGAAAGTGACTTATGGCCCACGCCGAAGATGCTGTGTGACCTGCCTGGTCACAACTGCAATCATAGGAGCGCTGGAAACGGCAGATGACAGCAATAGGTAAGTATTTTAATGCATACAATGAACATAAATTACTGACAGCTAATGAATGGGAAAATAAGAAAACTCTGGAGTGGTACTTACTAAATTTATATTAGCTCATTAGGGGTCCAACAACAGCCACTCATCCCCCGATTAGCTGTTTTCATTGGTAACTGCTCTATTCACTATGTAGTGGAAGTTTTTGAGAACTGCAGCTCAGCCCCTATTTATTTCAATAAGTTTAATGTAGATATATTACATTTATTGTAGACCAAATGCCACCCACATATATTATATATATCACATTCAATTTGCCTACCAGTCTAACATAACCAATTTCGCAGCTCAAATTACCATCCCCCAAATCCTGAAACTGTGTATTTAGCTGAAGGCTCATTTTGTGATTATACAATAATATGTACGGCCCCAATTGTACGCTGTGATGTTGCACAAACAAATACGGAAACTGGTGTGAATTTCAAGAATCAGCTGCTACAATAATGACAAAATTCATCTTTTAACTCGGTGGTACATTTCTTGGCAAAAGAGACCTCCAGGTTTCCAGTTCAATCCCTGTGATTCTGTATTGCAAAAATTGAGACGAGAGACTCAGCAAGTGTGTGATCTTATTAGAGCCGTTGGCAGGATACCCTGTAATCCTTACAAAATAAAGCCTCGTCTACTCAATGTGGAAGGAGAAACCCACCATGATGTTTAAATACACGAACCTACTAAGCACTTAGCAGCCGGCACAATGACATTCATCCTACCGACTCTTTGTATTGACATTGCCGAGTCTGGATCTGCAACAGAGCTTATTAGCCCCTATGTTCCTTTTCTTTTTTTCCCCTTGTTTTAATATAGATCTCGTTTTGCAATTTATGATGCTCTTAGCAATTACAGGGGGCATGCGTTCAGAAGAGAAAATCGATCTCCAGTGTGTAAATGGAATATTTCAAGTCAGGGCTTTTATCTGACTCGTATAAATGTCGTTTCCTGTATTGATTCAGTAGCTGAAAGAAGGGTTGTATCTACTTAATAAAACAGAACAAGCAAATTCCCTGTTGGGCACTTGAAGCAGGAGGCCCTGCGTGTTCTACATAAATGGCGGGATGTTGCTAGAAAGACGTGTATTACAGCGGTTGGCTAAGAGTGAAAATTATCAGAGAAGACAATTTATTTTGTTTGACAGAAAAGGCACCCAATCCCCTTTTGTCAACTCTGTCCCAAAAGTTTTTCAGATTTTTTTTTTAATTATTTACATACTTACCACCTATCTCTCCTTATCAGTCCTTAGCATGAATCTTTAACGGGGTCTCCAGA
Source organism: Ranitomeya imitator (assembly GCF_032444005.1). NCBI lineage: Eukaryota > Metazoa > Chordata > Amphibia > Anura > Dendrobatidae > Ranitomeya > Ranitomeya imitator. Next base: position 506,417,442 of record NC_091287.1, read on the forward strand.
ACTCGGAGGATGTGGCTTAAATGAAGCTCTGATCCACATTTTCAACCTTCATTCCATTCATTGTGATTGGGACTGCCAGTGAAAAGGAACAGTGCTGTACTTGGCTTTCTTAACAATTCTATTGACAACGGGTAGAGTTGAGTCCAAGAATCTGCATCTCTGCTCCATTCAAGGTGAGCATTACAAAGCTCCATTTTAAGGGGTTCTGGAGCCACTGTTGGAGGGTCCAAGTGTTCGGACCCTCAGCAGTCTCTAAGTTATCCTGTATCCTAGTGATATTAAATATCTTGGATTTTAGGATAGTTCCCTTCATGGTATTATTTGTAATACATATACATTACCCTCCATCACCATCCTGTTCTCACCTATTATACAGCTCTCAATGTGGGATGATTGGCCACCCTATCACCTATACCATAGAAAGGTCTCCCTCCCCTTGCAGCTCCTCTCCCAGTTTAAATGTCATACATATACACTCCCTGACAGAAGTTATGTCGCTTATCCATGTTATGTAAATAAAAGCTTATAACCCGATGTTAAATTCATCCATTGGTTGTACAAATTATTCTTTTGAACGCTGAAACCCTTCAAAATGTGGTTTAGGTTAAGAAAATAAATTGGCATCAATGCAGAAATATTGATCAGTTAATGGACACAGAATGGTCAGATTTTGGCAAGACAAAAGTTTTGTCGCCCACAGAAAGTAATGTGATATTCAAACAAATTATTAACTTAAAATACAAATATATGTTGCATAACATTGGTGAATGAAGTTGTGGTGCTATTAGAGCCATATTTAATATTGTGTGTGACTTCCATAAGCTGGAAGGACTGCATCCATGCGGAGCAGCGACATAACTTCTGTCAGTGAGTGTATACAGAATATATATATATATGTATACATCTATTAGATAGTATTTAGGAATATTTACTAATAGATGAACAGTTACTTCTATAAGGTAAAGACTTTGTGTATTAGTATTATGCAAGAACCAAATAGGCAACGCAGAACTAAAGAGGTTTAGGCACACAATTGATCCACAACTTCATTCTGAAAGCCACTGTTCTTTTGGACCCGAGAATTCCACCATTGTGATCTTCATTCACATATCCATGATTATGATTTTTGCCTTGACTTTCCCTATAAAAGACTACTTTCAATTATCCTATTAGGGATATTATAGTTAAAAGAGAGGGTGCCTTATATGGAGGAAGTGGGTTAATTGAAATAACAGAAAAAAGATTGTTCATCACTCTACTTATCCGTATAAATAGTTATCAGTTTATTATAGCCCAAATAACATGTACACAACTAATCACTTCAGGAAAACTTTATATCAACTTGGGTACCAGCTTAAAGGGGTTCTCCAGGCTTGGGGTATAAGTCTGCAGTGACTCAATGTGACTGCAGACTTGTGATTCCTCACAGTGCGCAGAGTGCATGCTGTCAGGATTTTCCTGTGCCGGTGCCAGGGGCAGGCTGATGCGTGACCGCAAGTATGTGATTTGCATACATGTCATCATATGCCAACTAGATGAGCGTGGCCTCTCTCAATACAAGTGATGAGTAACTGCAGACTTGTGACCCAAGTCTGGATATCCTCGTTAAAGTATTTTTGGTTTAGGTCCTAATAGTGCCCATTAAAGCATTGTCCGGTGAAATCAAGTAATCACCTATCACTAGGATGGGTGATAACTTGTTGGTAGTTGGTGGTTTGACCACTGAGAACCAACAAAGCATGGCACTTTTATCGTTTGAATGGAAAGGCAGTGGTCATACTCCCTCTTTGCTCTGTTCATTCCCTTTGAGACTCCTGATCGCTGTGCTCAGCTTTTTATAGTACCCCAATAAAGGAAGAAAGAAGCAGTGGTCAACTTGCTGCTTTTTAATAGAAATAGAAGTTTCCTGTTGGGAGTAAAAATTCCCTGATCTGACGATCCATGTATGTCCAAGCACTCAGACCCCAACCGATCAGAAAGCTATCACCTAACCTATCCTGCTGGTAATTTGCTTAATCCTACAGACAACCCATATAAGACTCGGGAGAGTGAAGATCACAAGTATCTTAAATGGTGTGCCTACAACCCACCTGAGAAAATTATTTGAAGGGTCTACCGTCATTTGTGCATAAATCTCGCATGTATGTTCCCTTTAGGTTAGATCCTAGTTTATACTCTTATTATTGTGCGGATGGCAGTATGATTTTTTTTGAACTTTTTTCTTACACAAAAAATTCCTAGTACCAAGAAATGGACGAAAAAACGTCCGTAAATTTTTATGTCTCCAGCTGATCCTTTTGCTGACCCTGTATTGTGGTGGTAGGGTGATTTGCTGTATTTTTATTCTCTTCTGTTTATAGATTTTTCTTATTATTTATAAACTTTGATTTTTTTTACATTTTGTCATATGTGAACACATTTGGACTATATATGCAGCTATTTACTTAGATCTAGTGTTGATCGAGTATGGTCACTACTCGGGTTTCTATGAGCATGCTCTGGTGGTCTCCGAGTATTTCGGCGTGCGCAGAGATTTACGTAGTTTATGTCGACTCAGCTGCACGATTTGCGGCTGCTAGACAGCTTGAATACATATGGGGGTTGCTTAACAAACAGGAAATCCCCACATGTATTCAAGCTATCTAGCAGCCGCAAATCATGCAGCTGCGTTGGCATAAACTAAATCTCTGCGCACGCCGAAATACTCGGAGACCACCAGAGCATGGTCAGAGAAACCCGAGTAATGAGCATACTCGCTCATCACTACTTAGAACTAAAAAAAGAAAAATGCCGTTGTCTTAGTATTTTATTTTTTTACTCTTAAAACAAAGGTGGCTTTTCCCATAAAATGTCATCCGTATTTTGGCCAACTTAAAAAAAGAAGGCCAAAAAGTCATAATAAAAGCTTCTTCTATCATAATAGCAGAAGATAAAAAAGTTAAGAGCGTACATGAAAATGAAAGCAGAAAGGTCTTTGAAAAATTTATACACCAGTAGAATTAATACTGTCACACAGCAACGTGTCAAAAGACCCAGCCGAGAAGAATATTAATCCATTTAGAAAAAAATCAAAGGTTTTCTTCTTTGAGTGTAAAGAAACAATTTGAATAATTTTTGACCCTTCCTGCAAAAGTCGGTGGGTCAAATTGAACCTACTATTAAAATTCTGTAATATCTTCTTTTCGTTAGCATTTCAAAACGCAATTTAAATATTCACAGAAGCTCTTTTTAATAAACTTAACAATTTAAATATTCAGCGCGTTCCCTTTTTTTAATAAACTTAACAAAATTCAGGTAATTTTCTTCAACTTTCTTGATTGAAGGAAGGCAAGAGGTGCAGATATAAAATAGATGTACAGCTACAAGCAAAAGAAATCAATTATATATAAGAAATAACATAACACATGGAAAGAAATTAATCAAAAAATTTTCTAGTCTATGATTCTCTACTCTGCTACCTGGAGGCTAGGAATGTAAATGAAAAAAGCAACATCCTCCCGTAGATAAGAGAAAAATTAATAAAAATGTTTCCATCCTACAAGATCCCCTGATGCAACTCGTGTTAAAAAGTGAGTGTCTGCAGGAGGAACTTTACTAATTTTAAATAGATTTTTAGAAGCTGGAGAAATGGGACTTTTATTCTCGCTGTTAAGCTCAATTACATAAGGCTTATGCGGTCTTGCGATGTCCACAGAACGAACATACCTTCATTAAAGAGCTCTGTGGGATGTGCGTGAGCTATGCTTGTGCGCTCCTGCCGTGAGGAACTGTTCAACATGTCTTTAGGTTTTCTTCAACCTAATGTCCCCATAGAGGCGCCCGATTGAAGCTTAAGGACATCGAAATCAGTTTGTACAGATAAAATGATGAAAGCACAGAATATAATATACTGTGTATCTGCTCTCATAAAATATTGTAAAATAATTTTGGTCCCGATTCATCAATACTGGCGTTTTGGATGCCCATCTTGATGCAGTGGGGTAAGATGTGTCAAATTCATTAAGAGGTGGGCACATCTTAAAAAATTTGGCCTATCTTTCAGCTGAATTTGTAAAAGGGGACAGAAATATGTTTTGGTCGAAATTTGAGTCAGTTTTTTGTGTAAATTATGACCAAATCGTCCACTAAGTTGTCCCCTACTTGAGCTTTACGCCGGGAAGCTGCTGGATGCATTGCGGTCGTTGTTTACAATAAATTTGGGTTGAGTAAATTGCCACTAATTACAATAACAAATCAAACATATTGCTATTGGCTCTACTTTAAATGGGCAAGTGATGCAACTATAAAAGAGCTGTCCACTTTTCAGCTGGAGTTTGTTTTCAAAATAATTTTTTAAAGTAAAGCTAAAAAATAAACTGCTTTACCTACCCTGTCCCAATGTCCTGGGCTGAGTGTCTGCAATGCTGACGTCACATCAATAGCTCTCTAGCCAATGACTGAGCTTAGCGGCTATACACGAGTTGACTAGTTAGAAGAAGCAAGACCGGCACACTGTCCTTTTTATAAGAATTGTGGGCTTGAGGAAGGGACTCGAAGTCCAGACTTATTGAGGTAGGAACCTCCAGCACTGCAAAAGAAAATGAGACTGTTGGTTTTGCTGCAGTGTAAATTTATTTTGATCCAGCAAAAAGTCAAATATGGTCAACATTTCGAGAAGGAGCTGTCTTTGTCAAGGACATCTATTGCGGGTGCATGTAGGCAGAAATCTAGTAGATCTATAACCTAAATCATAATATCTATTTCCTGTCAAGGAGAACCTGTGTGGAGCAGGAGTCGGGAGTCAGGGAATGCAATAACAGGGTGTAAGCCGCCACAGCTAAAACAAAGCTTGCCAAAGATTCCCAACTCCTGCTCCACATAGGTCATCCTTGATATCAAAGAGATCTTATGATTTACTTTATTGATCTACCAAATTTCTGCCTACCTGCACCCGCAACAGATGTCCTTGACAAAGACTGTTTCCAGTCGAAACGTTAGGCCATATCCGTTTTTGACTCTTTGCCGGATCAAAATAAATTTACACTTCGGCAAGACCCACAGTCTCACTTTCTTTTATGGTACTGAGGTCCCTACCACTATAGCCGAATTGACGGCATGAATTTATATTTTGGCTCCATCGCTGTTGACATGATGTGAGCACTACAGACAATCACAGACACTGGGAGCAGCGACCGAGAATCAGATACTTAACCCTGGACATGGGAAATGGATGAGTAAATCACAGAGTCTTTTTTTTTTAAACAAACTACAGACAGGAACAAGGGTTTTCTAAAACTGCAAAAGTCCTGTAAGAAGGGTACTTTGCACGTGATGTAAACAGTGTGGCAAAGCATTGGTGTTCTGCTTCATACAGTGAGTATATACAGCTGATAACAGCTGATCGGTGGAGATCCAACACCTGGCACCCCTAAATGATTTTGATAACTGATTGGTCAGCAATATCAAGGTAGTGGACAACCACTTTAACTAAATTCATGGAAAGGTTAGAACTGTAACACCTGTACATTAGGTCACATTTCTTAGAGCGCTCACTTGACAGATCTCTAAAGCAGCAGCGGTATCTACAAACCAGTGCAGCATAGTCGCCAGGCTGTGATTGGAGCCTCATACACATAAGTTGTTGTTAGATCCTGCTTTCATCATTGGGATCTGCCAATTTTCTAATGTTTATGCCCAATGCTAATAATTTCCCAAGTCATAATTCTATGTGAAAGAAGCCCAATTTTTTTTTTATTTTGCCCACCAACGTCTACCAATCTTGATCAGGCCCTATCCATATTGCCGGTTTCGGGATATTCAGTATTTTTTAAGTCTACTAGTTATTTGTAAATCGTTCTAGGATGTCAGAACCCAATGAGACTTAGGACAATACTGAGATTTTTCATAAGAAGGAAGTTCCGTTCCCTTCCTATAATGCAGCCGTTTGTTCCCGTCTGTGATCGTAGTACATAATGCAGAACACCGGTCGGTGACATCTCATTATTGTATGTAAAATGAAATGTCTGCTGCAGTCATAACATCAAAGTGGTTTGGGATATAGCGTCCTAGCGGTTGAGGATACGTGAAGTATCTCCTGCGGCTTCGACTAAAATAAAGCTTTAATATTTTTATCCAAGTAGGGATTCTGTCTTTAAGTAAGCTATTATATAAATGAAAACACGATTTGATGTTACGATAAAGCAGAGTTAAAGAATCTTTGTGTTTTCATAAATTTGCTTTAATGGCTTTAGATCACATTTATACATTTTAAAGGTTTTTTTCCAAACTTTTTTTTTTATTGCACAAATATTTCTAAAATGAAAACTGAAGCAATTTAGCAAACAGTCGAAATTAAAAATCTATTGTTTAGTGTTTACAGAATGGGGCATCTCCGTGGTAACAGAACACAAGCAAACTTTTTGCAATTAGCATGAACTTGCATCTTGTCTTGCTTCCTAATATTGCAGCCAGTTAGTCTATCAATATTTGGCTTTGACCTGGTGTAGATTTTGGTTTGTGGCGTATGGGTTTGCAAATGACCGTATTTTCGGTCCAAGTGCAATCCGACAAAGCATCGGATAGCAGTCTGACCAATATCATTTTTGGGGGGATGTCCGTTATTTTTTCTCAGACCAAGATGGTCCTGGGAAAAAATTTCAGTGTGCCCGAGTTTGATCCAGTATTCGGATCACACTCCCCCATGCCAGTCAATGAGTCCGTGGAAAAGATCGGACTGCATTCGGATCACATCTGACTTTCACAGACTGACAGAATGGAGAGAAGATGGAGAAACTCTTTTTTTCTATTTTTTCCTCATCTAAAAAAATCGGCTCACACTGTGATCACACTCCGATGAAACTCTGATCAGAGTGTAATTAACATATTCGGACCTATTTTCTCACTTGAAAGAATATATGCTGGTGTGACTCAAGCCTTAGGCCGGGGTCAAGCATCAATACCCGGCACTGCCGCCGGCACTCAGGTCCAGAGTGTACAGCTGTATCTATTTCTATGCAGCTGAACGCTCCGGTCCCGAGTGCCGGGGGCAGTACCGGGTATTGATGTGAGAGACTCATGTGAGTTTCTCGCATTGAACTTGCAAGTGTGACCCCGGCCTTAGATGGATTCTAAACTGCTATACAAGTTAGAAGTGTAAAAAAAAAAAAACTATATTCCTGATCTGGCACCACTTTGTCCCACTCTGTACTGTGTCACCCAATATCAACATCCAACGGGATGTGTCACATGACCACTGCAGCCAGTCAGTGGGCCGCTGATTGGCTGCAGCCTTCAGATTCCGTCCAAACAGGAAGAAACAAAAGGTATCAGATTAATATAAATGTATCAATACAAAATAGTGATTCCTTAATGTGTAATTTGTTTGTATCTGAAGGGCCTCTGGAAGATGCTATTGAAGATGAGGATGAGGATTGTGTGTCGGAGGAAAATGATATTATTACTAAGGAAGATTTTCCACTGGAAGAAAGCTTCACAACAGAGTTTGAGCCGGAAAATATGACCTGTGAAGATGTGGAATATTTCTGTAACAAAGGTATTGTACATCCCAAGTAACAGATGTAATGTTGAGCTCCTTCTAAGAGTCTTTGTGCTTGTTGCGGTTTTGTCCTGTTTTTTGTTGCTTTTTGTCTGTGCAGATTTTGTCACAAAACCTGAAAGATTTTTTAGAGCCAGAAAAGTGCATGAGATTTCTGAAGTCTCATGCACATGTTGCTTATTTTTTACTTGCTGATTTAAATCTAATGCATAGGAAATAAAATACATTAAAAAGTGTCAAAAATGCATTAAAAATGCGTAAAAATTGAATTAATTATAGTATTTTTTTCCTGCCAAAACATTAGTATTTGCAATAGACCTCAAAAGGATATACGGTATATGCCTAGATTTGTGACTCTTCCAAAAATTCATAAATCATTCATACTTTACATTAGTATTTGCAGCAGATTTTTCTGCTCCAAATACTCAACATGTGCACATTGCCATATACAATTGGGCAAATTTATCAACACTGTCTAATTTTTCGACAGTGCAAATTATAACGCTCGCGCCCTGACTAAGTGGCACGAGTGAGGATTGTGGCCCCACTGTGCCTCAAACCAAACTACCCTGGAGGGGCGTGACTAAGCAGCTACCTTGGAGTTCACAGGAGCCTCTAGTGGTGAGTTCAGGCTTGTGCGGCAGGTAGCTACCAGGTACCACTCCAGGGCGGTGTCTGGTCGAAGCAGCTGATCCCACTGGGGAACAAAAGTCTATTGACAGGTGTGAGCTAGTATAGATGGGCACGGCTGGTATTCTGTTGGTCACTGCTGGTACTCTGACAGGCAGGCACAGCTGGCACTCTGGCAGGCAGGTGGGCATAGCTGGCCCTCTGGCAAGCAGGTGGGCAAGGCTGGCACTCTGGCAGGCAGGCACAGTTGGCACTCTGGCAGGCAGGCGGGCACGGCTGGCACTTTGGCAGGCAGGCATGAGTAGGATAAGGGAGCAGGTAGGGACCAGTACAGACTGGGGGGACAGGAACTGTAAGGATCCAGTTCAGACTAGAAGGACAGACAAGGACACACAGGGCGCAGAGCGGGAGCAAAGCAAAGCCGCAGGATGCGGAGAGCAGGGCAGTGCCAAGCCACAGGTTGCGGTGAGCAGAGCAGAACAAAGCTGCAGGTTGTGGTGAGCAGAGCAGAACAGAGCAGAGCTGCTGGCTGCGGTGAGTAGAGCGGAACAGAGCAGAGCCGCAGGTTGCAGCGGGCAGAGCAGATAAAAGCAGAGCCACAGGTTGTGGCGAGCAGAGGGTTTGGACACAAGGATACGCACAGCTGAGTGGGAAAGGCAACAGACAAGGATTTAAACAGGTACAGATATAGACCAGAATTCAGACAGGGACAGACACGGAAACAAGTACAGGACAAGGATTCAGGCCTGGGTACTCAGCCCCCAGGGTGGCAGAAAGAGACACAAGAATACAGATACTGGCCAAGGTAGGCAGCCCCTGGGAGGCGGAGACAAGAGAAATAGCAGGACAGGACCTGGCAACTCAGTAGCCAAACACAGACTGAAAGAGTGTGTTGCGCAGGCATCCCCTTATGGGTGGGGATGTCTTAAGTACCAGATGCTTCTTGGCAATTCGCTGGAAACACCTTAGATTGTCTCTATAAGAATCAGGAAGTGCCGGGGCCGCCGACCTAAGCATACAGCCAGGAATTATGCAGCAAGCAAGCACATGAGGCCCACAGCAAGGAGTCGGCAGAGGACAGAACTCACAGCAAGGACAGAACTCACAGCATGGCCCAGAGTGGTGAGTAAGAGGGAAGATGGGAAGTCATGCAGTGATGCTGGCAGGGATGTTACACAAATATAGGCAAACAGTCTTAAAATGTACCAGATTTATCATAGTGGTTCCACCTGTTTGCTAAATTTGTTGCTTCTAAAGATTGTCTAGTCTAAAGCCCCAGTCGAGTCAGCCGCATCAACCGATATGAGACTGCTGGCCCTGTTTTCCTCCATGAGGTATGCCACCACCAGAGGAGTTCTTCTATAGGGAATATAGGAGCTCAGCTGACCTGAGCGTTCTTGTGTATGGTAGAGGTGGGAGAGATGAATGCTGGCCAAAGGATCGGCCCAACCTTCAGCTGATACAAATCTATTGTTCGTCCGAGACACCTAGTCATTCCCATTTGGGAGTGATACAGGGTGACCAGAAAAAGCACAACACTAACAAAAATCTAGAAAATTAATTGAACAAACTTTACTATATTAATAGTAACATACAGAAAATATTTTTAATAAAAAGATGCCTCAAATATGAGGGACACATATGGCTAGAGACCCTATTACACATCAGTAGCCAGGGCAGTGATGATGTAAAAAGAATTGCTACAGTTCATCCTAAGTTGTATAGAATGCTCACATTCATAAAAGATCAAATTATCAATTGTAAAATGCATGTGCAAAAAAGGGAAATATTGACTGAATTAAGTCAAAAACAATAATGCTTGAAAATAAGGGGCGCAGTGCACCATCCCTCTTGCAAAATACTTAGCTTAAGTTAGCATGTAGGATATGTGAACCTTAAACCTCAGTTTAAATATAGCATAAGATGAACTTAGTGGCAGGAGTAAAATAATTATCATCAAGATGCCCCCTGAAGAATGGTGGATGAAACGTGCATAAGGGACACAGCACTGACCCTGCATCTCACACAGTAAGTTAAGGTACCTTCACACTAAACAACTTCACAACGATATCGCTAGCGATCCGTGACGTTGCAGCGTCCTGGATAGCGATATCATTGTGTTTGACACGCAGCAGCGATCAGGATCCTGCTGTGATGTCGTTGGTCGCTGCAGAAAGTCCAGAACTTTATTTCGTCGCTGGACTTCCTGCAGACATCGCTGAATCGGCGTGTGTGACGCCGATTCAGCGATGTCTTCACTGGTAACCAGGGTAAACATCGGGCTACTAAGCGCAGGGCCGCGCTTAGTAACCCAATGTTTACCCTGGTTACCATCGTAAACGTTAAAAAAACACACTACATACTTACCTTCCGCTGTCTGTCCCCGGCGTTCTGCTTCTCTGCACTCCTCCTGCATCCTGTGTCAGCGTCGGCCAGCCGGAAAGCACAGCGGTGACGTCACCGCTGTGCTTTCCGGCCGCTGTGCTCACAGTCAGTGCAGGAAAGCATTGTCGGTATCTTTACTCTCCTAGGGCTTTTTGCCCATGCTTGTCTTGCTACAACAGACAGTGTTGACGATAAATATTTTACTCCTGCCACACTTTGTTCACACTTCCTTTTGAGGGATTAGACTGCTGACATCAGAAGTTACTCTAAAGGTACCTTCACACTAAACAACTTCACAACGATATCGCTTGCTATCCGTGACGTTGCAGCGTCCTGGCTAGCAATATTGTTGTGTTTGACAGGCAGCAGCGATCAGGATCCTGCTGTGCCATCGTTGGTCGCTGCAGAAAGTCCAGAACTTTATTTCGTCGCTGGACTCCCTGCAGACATCGCTGATTCAGCGATGTCTTCACTGGTAACCAGGGTAAACATCGGGTTACTAAGCGCAGGGCCGCGCTTAGTAATCCGATGTTTACCCTGGTTACCATCGTAAAAGTAAAAAAAACAAACACTACATACTTACCTTCTGCTGTCTGTCCCCGGCGCTCTTCTCTGCACTCCTCCTGCATCCTGTGTCAGCGTCGGCCAGCCGGAAAGCAGAGCGGTGACGTCACCACTCTGCTTTCCGGCCGCTGTGCTCACAGTCAGTGCAGGAAAGCAGAGCGCCGGGGACAGACAGCAGAAGGTAAGTATGTAGTGTTTTTTTTTTTTACTTTTACGATGGTAACCAGGGTAAACATCGGGTTACTAAGCGCGGCCCTGCACTTAGTAACCCGATGTTTACCTTGGTTACCGGCATCGTTGGTCGCTGGAGAGCTGTCTGTGTGACAGCTCTCCAGCGACCAAACAGCGACGCTGCAGCGATCGACATCGTTGTCGGTATCGCTGCAGCGTCACTTAGTGTGAAGGTACCTTAACATGAGCTGTTTAAAACAGCCAGCACCGGCTGAGTATAGGGTGGTACTCCATACATACATATGGCAGATGACAGGAGAAGGAGGCAGCTGCTAAGCAGGGATCAGGGCTGTTCTGCACTGGACCTTCTTTCCTCATGAGCCACATAACAGTCATAGTTTTGTAATTATTTAGGTTGAAAAAAGACGAAAGTTCATGAAGTTCCACCTTTCTCAAACAGTTAAGCATTTTATATCGTTAGATTATCTATAGCCCAAAATGCCATTTGTTGTGAGCAAAGCATCCAGCTCTTGTATAAAAAAATCAAATAAAACAACAAAGGTACACCCAAATGGAGGCAAAAATTATACAAGTATTTGTACTAAATACCGAGTAAAATAATAAAGGCTACCATGGGTATAAAAACAGACAATCGGAAATTGCCAAAATAAAAAAGAGAGAAGAAAACCGACCAAAAATGTCCAAAGTGTACAATATTTTATTAGTAACATACATTAAAAATCAGAGTAATAACAATGGGACATAATTACATAAGAACACTAACCGGATGTGGTAAGAATAATACAAAAAAGGAGAAAATTGAATAATATCAATAAAAAATCAATAAAATAGATAAAATCACAGGGACGCCCATACCACACAGTGGGTATCAGTATTCAGACCAAATGCTGAGAAAGTGGGGTAAATGAATGCAATATGTAGAAAAAAATTACTGCTAAAGTGCACAATGCAAAAAAAAAAATGTGACAGGAAATGCTGTTAGAGCAACAAGTGCTAAAACGAAAATAAAATTAAAAGTTTTAAAAAAGGAAACAATTGAAAATGCTAATAAAGTGCAAAATGCAAAATGAATGATGTGAAAAAAAAAGTTGGTGCAGTAAACAGTGTTAAACCGCAAAAAATTGCATAGTGCAGGAGCAAAAAGGTAAGAATATATAAGGGAACACACTAAATGGAAATAATTCCAGTACCGGTAAGTAAAGTATCAGCAGTCAGTAATATACTTACAATCAAAATAGTCCTAGTGGATGGCGTGCCAACCCGACGCGCGTTTTGGCTTGTAGCCTTTGTCTGACTGCTGATACTTTACTTACATTAGACCTAAATCTGCTTTGCCCGGTGCCAAATATGAATATGAAAAGAACATGACGGAGTTCACTGTTCCTTTAAGAAATCTCTTGCGGTAAGCACATAATAAATGTCATATGTGATTTTTAACTGGAAAGATAAAATACGGCGTGTTTATAAGGACAGATAAGTGTATTTATACAATATCTTCCTTGTTATCTGCTCTAATTATTCCGGGTCTACCACAGTCCTGGATTTGATGCTTCTTCTATGGAATGTTTAACTTCCGCGCCGTCTTTCTCTCTGTTGCTTGGCAACTTGGCCATTGTTTAGGCGCACTGTGACCCTAAAGGTAAGGCAGACACTGTTTGTGAAAATTTACTTATATTACAGCCGAAATGGTCGTCCTTGATGATCTTGGTTGCACCTTAAACAAGTCTCCGTAGAAACCATAATATAATAATCTAATCAATTGCCGGCATCAAATGGCAGCGCAATCTACGAGACGTATCACTTTATCATAAACCGCAAGCTTCTGATAATAATCAGAAATGTTTATTTCTGTCAAATTTTTCGTGTCCTGATAAAAGTCGCGTTGATAACAATTACGTTATAATTGGGATTTATTGTTATTAGCTGATGACTTTCTATTGGACAGAACTGGACAGGAAGTCTGCCGTGCTCTACAGAATACCTTCCAAAGTTCCCACCATGAACTTAAAGGGGTTTTCCATCTTTGGTGAAAATTAGTTAAATGCATATATTTGGGGCTAAAATTCATTTTTGCAATTGGGTTTCATTAAAAAAAATTTGCACAATTTGCTTTCTATAACCTCTATGTCTATTGCTGTCTGCAGAGTTAAGTAAGAATCCATTAGTGAGCTGGTTCTGGAGATTTGTAAATTTTGCAATCTGTTTTTTTCTGGGCCTCTCTTATCTGATTTATGACCACAGATTACATCAAAGTTCAATGTGAAAGGAAGCAAAGAGCCTATATATGAGGTGCAAAATTTTTAACTGCTAAAAATTATTTCTAGCCCCAAATACATGCATATAATGAAAAAAAAAATTGTCCTCAAAGGTGGACAGCCCCATAGGGGTGCACAACATATTCTAATCTGCGGGTCAAATTTCTCTACTAAACGTTCTTATGAGCAGCAATAAATATTTACCCCTGAGACAGTTATTTCATTGTAGTATTGGAACATGCATGATTTCTACCTATTGCTAAAATAAGAGTTCACTTCTCCTCCAATTTGTGCTCCATGTGTAGCCCCGGCACCCAACATGCAGATGGGGATCCTGGCTGGGTGTGTGCGTTTTGCCTATGGGGGCGCTACGCCCTTGCAGGCCGCATGATACCAGTGACTTCGGCTGGCCAGGACCGTTTATTGAACAGTTCAGTAAGTGAGGCAATCAGTCATAAATAGTCTTTTACTTAACATTAACTTGGTGGGAACTACTGTATGTACCATAGATAGCGGGTGCATAACTTCACAAACGTTTCCTTTACAATACGGAGCATCTTCACACACGGTCTCTCTTCCTCTTCCAGGACTATTTGTTTCTGCCTCAAGTTCTTCTGTCTTCACCACTACCCAGTGCAGTACTACAGTTTAGTGAGCATGCTGAACTTCAACCCGTGGTTCTGCAACTTTTTTCCCTCATGGCAGTTAGCTTGCCACTATTGCCTTCACTTAGGGTATATGATTGCTTACTCCTTGGAACTCCCACCTGGGGCACTCTCTTCATCTCACACTCCCTGTTGCATCCTGGCCCGGGCCGTTACTTCTTTGCCTGGCGAACTTGGGGCTGTACTGCTAGGCATCCTATCCCAGGATCTGTCTCCGATGCTGTCCTTCTGTCAATTTTCCTTCCTTTTCTTCAGATCTCGCTATCCATGCCTTGGTCTCCACTGATGTCAGGAACACCCACATCATGCGGCTCTGCTAAATATTCAGACCATAGGTCTGTTTCTGTTGCTGCCTGGACCCTATCTGACCTCCTGACAGGAAACTGTTTCTGTCCCTGCACCTTAGCCCCTCCGATTTGGCCGAGTCCCAATCATTAACCCTAACTGTCCCTATTGTCTGTTACACTACAACACCATCATCAATAACACATGTGTCAGCTCTCCAATATAGCTGCTTTGTTTTTTATTATTTTTGACTTATTTCTGTTTTGATGACACTTCATTTGAAAATCACTAGTACATGCTTGGGTACTAAAACGAGACATAACTTCCGCAGCCTTTGTCCCCACCCTGAAACGAAGCGTCATCAGTGATGTCTGTTTTAGGGGCCTGCTAAATCCCTATTGTACTGATCATGCATCCGGTTGTCAATTCCGACATATCCTAAGTACCAGATCCCTTCTTACTGGGCAATATTCCTTTCAGTGCAAAGTGACAGTGCGCTCCATCACCTGCTCTAATTAGAAGTGACAAGCTAGCAACAGAGCGCAGTGTCAGTGCACATTGTAAGGAGACAACCTAACAATGCACTACCCCCAAAACAGATGTTACTTTCAGGGGCAGGGCTGGCCTTTTATTTTCCTACTCACCAGGTTCTCTCCTTACAGTAAACACTGAAAGTTCTCTCTGTTGCAGACTTGTCACTTCTAATTAGAGCTGGCAAGGAAGCGCACTGTCACTGTGCATTGAGAAGAATAGTGCACAGTAAGATGGGAGCTTGTACTGAGCAAATATTGCAATTTACAACCGACATATGCTAAGTACAGCCCCTGAAATGAATGTCACTAATGATGCTTTGTTCAGAATGGGGACAGATGCTGCGGTCACTGATGAAGTCACAATTGAGTATCCCAGCATGCCCTGGTAATTCTCAAACAAAATGTGCTAAAAATGGAAATAGATTAAAAAAACTGTTAGATTAGAGTAAGAAGGATAGGATTTTTTTTAAACTATATTAGAAAAACCATTATATTATCAAAATAAATAGACACTTATTGTGAAAATCAATATTAGTTTTGGACCACCCCTTTATATGCACCCCTTTTTTCACCTAAATCTTGTTTACTCTCCTCCTCGTCTTTTCCACACCCATAGAATATTGGTTTAAGCACTCAGAGGCCTTCAGAAACCTACTTTCTCTGAGGTTTAGGATGAAATTAGCAGTACCCAATAGTCCATAAGACCTCCACTTTTTTCTGGGAACATCGTGGATGTTCCGGTAGAGTTGGCAAAAATGTACGGTATATGGGGCATTCAGAAACGAATACTTACTGCACCATTAGTACTTGTCCTTTTCTCTGACATGGAAAACTACATGTGAAGAACCACATACTTGTGAATGTTTCTGCTACCAGATGCTTTGGGGTCTAACAAAATAATATTGAGGGTTCTTGGCTTACAGGGGTTGTCTGCGACTTTAACATTGACAACCTATCCTTAGAGTAGGTCATCAATGTCTGAACGGCGTGACGGCGACACAGGATAGGAAAATCAGTGTTAAAGTTCCGGAAGACTGCTTTAACTTTGTATACCCCTCTTCTAAATAAAGGAGACATTTAAGTGCCCAGATTAGATAGAAGTCTGCCGAACTCACCAATTTTGTCAAGATCCATCTAGCGGGTATGGTTCCTGCCAAAAGTTCCCCAACAGAAGCAGCTGGTTGGAATTCAATGGTTAGTACGTTTGTTTGGTGGGTAGAAAAACCGCTATCACTTCAGGAGAATACAGGAAAGCGCTGCCAAACCTTTCTATGGGCGAGTCAGGAGAGATAGCTGTCATCCGATGAGTTGGCGGTCAGCTATCTAATGTGTATGGCGGCTTCACAGTTTCCCTATAATATTTGCTTATTTGTTAATGGAGAGAGAGACTCGTAATTTTCATGTGTTTCCTTTAAATGGATCAGTGAGTAAATATCCAGAATCCGCCCTTACAACTATCTCTTTATTGGCATTCTTCTTCTTCCTCTTATGTTAAGTCTATTTAGAAGGGTGAATTACAAGTTTAGCCTAAACAAACAAATGAATGTACTTGGAAGAAAAGCCAATTTGACTTTGGTTGTTACCTTGCTGTAGGAGACGTTTGTGCAAATCGCCTATAAGCTTATTGACCTGAATCTTTGACTCCTTGTTTCGCAGGATATGGCTAGAATGAGGACACTGATAGATCACTGATTAGAGCTGATTGAACACCCCCGTGTTAACAGCTTGCAGACCCCACCTGCAGGCTCCACATTATCTTTCCTGCCTAGATTTGTTATTTTCCAGGTCCAATATAACCCCCTCACCGGTGAGATGCTCCATCTTATTAATGTACAGCTTACTGCATTTAGCGGGGCCGTAGTCAGCCGCCATGAATACATAATTTATATATCAGGATACACCTTGTATATGCATAATGTATAATAGCAAAACAATCTGGAATTAGAGGACATTCATCAATTGCTTTGACGGGTATGTCGGACAAAAATGGCACACATTGCAAATTTATCAACATGAGACATAAGGGGGGTCATGAAATATTAGATTTAGTGCATCTTGTTAGGTATTTTTCTCTTTCTTCTACCAGCTCATGGTTGGCTTGC
Organism: Ranitomeya imitator; assembly: GCF_032444005.1. Lineage (NCBI taxonomy): Eukaryota > Metazoa > Chordata > Amphibia > Anura > Dendrobatidae > Ranitomeya > Ranitomeya imitator. Next base: position 506,434,587 of record NC_091287.1, read on the forward strand.
TCTTACATTAAGGCTTCCTTCACACATCTATAAAACTGGTGTGGGAAAAAACAGTATCAGTGTGTGATCAGTGTGTGATCAGTGTGTGATCAGTGTGTGATCAGGGTGTGATCAGTGTGTCATCAGTGTGTGATCAGGGTGTGATCAGTGTGTGATCAGTGTGTCATCAGTGTGTGATCAGGGTGTGATCAGGGTGTCATCAGTGTGTGATCAGTGTGTGATCAGTGTGTGATCAGTGTGTGATCAGGGTGTGATCAGTGTGTGCTCAGTGTGTGATCAGGGTGTCATCAGTGTGTGATCAGTGTGTGATCAGTGTGTGATCAGTGTGTGATCAGTGTGTGATCAGGGTGTCATCAGTGTGTGATCAGGGTGTGATCAGGGTGTCATCAGTGTGTGATCAGTGTGTGACCAGTGTGTGATCAGTGTGTGATCAGGGTGTGATCAGTGTGTGATCAGTGTGTGATCAGTGTGTGATCAGTGTGTGATCAGGGTGTCATCAGTGTGTGATCAGGGTGTGATCAGGGTGTCATCAGTGTGTGATCAGTGTGTGATCAGTGTGTGATCAGTGTGTGATCAGTGTGTGATCAGGGTGTGATCAGTGTGTGATCAGGGTGTCATCAGTGTGTGATCAGTGTGTCATCAGTGTGTGATCAGTGTGTGATCAGTGTGTGATCAGGGTGTCATCAGTGTGTGATCAGTGTGTGATCAGTGTGTCATCAGTGTGTCATCAGTGTGTGATCAGTGTGTGATCAGGGTGTCATCAGTGTGTGATCAGTGTGCCATCTGTGTTTTGCTGGTATAAATAAATAAAGAATGAAATTACAAAGCATCTCCTATACTTTGCAATATTAAACACATTCACCACACAGATTGCATGGATGCCAGATATGCAAATTATCTCTTCTTCAGAAAATAGAAAACTATCCTCTGTGCTACCTAATAGAAGTAGCTGTCCTATAAGTAGGGTCTATAAAAGAATTTTATAGTTTTGGAAAGCTCCTCACCATCAGTTGCAGTTTATTAAAAAAACAAAAAAAAATCTACTTTGCTCACCCTCCCGGGGTCCAGTGCTGAGTCTCCCCTGCTGCTTCCAGCATCTATTGTTTTCTGCATTTGAACAGCATTGCAGCCAGTCAGTGAGATCAGCAGCTCTCCCAGAGGCCGGTTTCACACGTCAGTGGCTCCAGGACATGTGGTGACAGTTTCCTCACGTACCGGAGACACTGACTCACGTAGACACGTTAAAATAAATGTGTCTCTGCACATGTCAGCATGTTTTCACGGACCGTGTGTCTGTTTTCAAAACACAGAGACATGTCAGTGTTTATGGGAACGCACGGATCACATGGACCCATTAAAGTCAATGGGTCCGTGTAAACATGTACTGCACACGGATGCTGTTTGTGTGCCATCCGTGTGCTGTCCATGTGCGTTTTTCCTGTCATAGGGTTAAGGCCTCTTTCACACGTGTGTCTCCGGTACGTGTAGTGACGGTTTTCTCACGTACCGGAGACACTGACACACGTAGACCCATTAGAATCTATGTGTTTCTGCACATGTGCGTGTTTTCACACGGAACGTGTGTCCGTGTGCAAAACACGTTGACATGTCCGTTTTTTACCAGCAGCATGAACCACAATACGGACAGCACACGTGCACGCGGAGAACAGTGTGCACTCTCCTCCGTGTGCACGTACTGCCTGCAGGAGAGACAGCGCTACAGTAAGCGCTGTCCCCCCTGCGTGTGGTGCTGAAGCCGGCATTCATTTCTTCGACCCAGCAGCGTTCGCTGGAGAGAAGGAATGAAAAATCAAGGTTTTTTTTCCTTAAAAATAAAGTTTGTGAGTCACCACCCGCCTCCCATCCCCTGTGCGCCCCCCCCGCTTGCCGGGAAATACTCACCCAGCTCCTGCGATGTATGCTCTCAGCGCTGGCAGCAGGTCCTGTGTGAGCGGTCACATGGTACATCGCAGGAGCTGGGTGAGTATTTCCCAGCAAGCGGGGGGGGCGCACAGGGGATGGGAGGCGGGTGGTGACTCACAAACTTTATTTTTAAGGGGGAAAAAACCTTGATTTTTCATTCCTTCTCTCCAGCGAACGCTGCTGGGGAGAAGGAATGAATGCAGGCTTCAGCACCACACGCAGGGGACAGCGCTTAACTGTATCGCTGTCTCCTGCACGGTGCGTGTGGTCCTCAGTCTGCACACGGGCAGCACACGGCTGCCGCATGTGTGCCACACTGATGTGCTACGTGAGCACACGGACACGGATAATTCCGGTACCGATTTCTCCGGTACCAGAATTATCTAGACGTGTGAAAGAGGCCTAAAATTGTAAAAATTGTTGCAATACACGGACACGGACACACGTACAGCAAACAGACAGCACACGTACAGCACACGGACCCTAATAGCATACTCACGGACATCACACGGATCCCACACGGATAGCCTACATGAGCACACGGACACGGATAACTCTGGTACCGTTTTCTCAGGTACCGGAATTATCTGGACGTGTGAGACTGGCCAGAGTTGATAGCATGAATCAATTAATGCGCACACTGATTGGTTGCAGCGCTGTTAACATGATGTCAGCACTGCAGACAATAACAAACACTGGCGGTATGACATCAGCACTGCAGACAATAACAGACACTGGTGGTGTGACATCAGCACTGCAGACAATAACAGACACTGGTGGTGTGACATCAGCACTGGAGACAATGACAGACACTGGTGGTGTGATATCAGCACTGGAGACAATGACAGACACTGGTGGTGTGATATCAGCACTGCAGACAATGACAGACACTGGTGGTGTGACATCAGCACTGCAGACAATGACAGACACTGGTGGTGTGACATCAGCACTGGAGACAATAACAGACACTGGTGGTGTGACATCAGCACTGGAGACAATGACAGACACTGGTGGTGTGATATCAGCACTGCAGACAATGACAGACACTGGTGGTGTGATATCAGCACTGCAGACAATGACAGACACTGGTGGTGTGATATCAGCACTGCAGACAATGACAGACACTGGTGGTGTGATATCAGCACTGCAGACAATGACAGACACTGGTGGTGTGACATCAGCACTGGAGACAATAACAGACACTGGTGGTGTGACATCAGCACTGGAGACAATAACAGACACTGGTGGTGTGATATCAGCACTGGAGACAATAACAGACACTGGTGGTGTGATATCAGCACTGCAGACAATGACAGACACTGGTGGTGTGACATCAGCACTGCAGACAATAACAGACACTGGTGGTGTGACATCAGCACTGGAGACAATAACAGACACTGGTGGTGTGACATCAGCACTGGAGACAATGACAGACACTGGTGGTGTGACATCAGCACTGGAGACAATGACAGACACTGGTGGTGTGATATCAGCACTGGAGACAATGACAGACACTGGTGGTGTGACATCAGCACTGGAGACAATAACAGACACTGGTGGTGTGATATCAGCACTGGAGACAATGACAGACACTGGTGGTGTGATATCAGCACTGGAGACAATAACAGACACTTGTGGTGTGATATCAGCACTGGAGACAATGACAGACACTGGTGGTGTGATATCAGCACTGGAGACAATGACAGACACTTGTGGTGTGATATCAGCACTGGAGACAATAACAGACACTTGTGGTGTGATATCAGCACTGGAGACAATGACAGACACTTGTGGTGTGATATCAGCACTGGAGACAATGACAGACACTGGTGGTGTGATATCAGCACTGGAGACAATGACAGACACTTGTGGTGTGATATCAGCACTGGAGACAATAACAGACACTTGTGGTGTGATATCAGCACTGGAGACAATGACAGACACTGGTGGTGTGATATCAGCACTGGAGACAATGACAGACACTGGTGGTGTGATATCAGCACTGGAGACAATGACAGACACTGGTGGTGTGATATCAGCACTGGAGACAATAACAGACACTTGTGGTGTGATATCAGCACTGGAGACAATGACAGACACTTGTGGTGTGATATCAGCACTGGAGACAATGACAGACACTTGTGGTGTGATATCAGCACTGGAGACAATGACAGACACTGGTGGTGTGATATCAGCACTGGAGACAATGACAGACACTGGTGGTGTGATATCAGCACTGGAGACAATGACAGACACTTGTGGTGTGATATCAGCACTGGAGACAATGACAGACACTGGTGGTGTGATATCAGCACTGGAGACAATGACAGACACTTGTGGTGTGATATCAGCACTGGAGACAATGACAGACACTGGTGGTGTGATATCAGCACTGGAGACAATGACAGACACTGGTGGTGTGATATCAGCACTGGAGACAATAACAGACACTTGTGGTGTGATATCAGCACTGCAGACAATGACAGACACTGGTGGTGTGATATCAGCACTGGAGACAATGACAGACACTGGTGGTGTGATATCAGCACTGGAGACAATGACAGACACTGGTGGTGTGATATCAGCACTGCAGACAATGACAGACACTGGTGGTGTGATATCAGCACTGGAGACAATGACAGACACTGGTGGTGTGATATCAGCACTGGAGACAATAACAGACACTTGTGGTGTGATATCAGCACTGGAGACAATGACAGACACTGGTGGTGTGATATCAGCACTGGAGACAATGACAGACACTGGTGGTGTGACATCAGCACTGGAGACAATGACAGACACTGGTGGTGTGATATCAGCACTGGAGACAATGACAGACACTGGTGGTGTGATATCAGCACTGGAGACAATAACAGACACTTGTGGTGTGATATCAGCACTGGAGACAATGACAGACACTGGTGGTGTGATATCAGCACTGGAGACAATGACAGACACTTGTGGTGTGATATCAGCACTGGAGACAATGACAGACACTGGTGGTGTGATATCAGCACTGGAGACAATGACAGACACTGGTGGTGTGACATCAGCACTGGAGACAATGACAGACACTGGTGGTGTGATATCAGCACTGGAGACAATGACAGACACTTGTGGTGTGATATCAGCACTGGAGACAATGACAGACACTGGTGGTGTGATATCAGCACTGCAGACAATGACAGACACTTGTGGTGTGATATCAGCACTGGAGACAATGACAGACACTGGTGGTGTGATATCAGCACTGCAGACAATAACAGACACTGGTGGTGTGATATCAGCACTGGAGACAATGACAGACACTGGTGGTGTGATATCAGCACTGGAGACAATAACAGACACTTGTGGTGTGATATCAGCACTGGAGACAATGACAGACACTGGTGGTGTGATATCAGCACTGGAGACAATGACAGACACTGGTGGTGTGATATCAGCACTGGAGACAATGACAGACACTGGTGGTGTGATATCAGCACTGGAGACAATGACAGACACTGGTGGTGTGATATCAGCACTGGAGACAATGACAGACACTGGTGGTGTGACATCAGCACTGGAGACAATGACAGACACTGGTGGTGTGATATCAGCACTGCAGACAATGACAGACACTTGTGGTGTGATATCAGCACTGGAGACAATGACAGACACTTGTGGTGTGATATCAGCACTGGAGACAATAACAGACACTTGTGGTGTGATATCAGCACTGGAGACAATGACAGACACTTGTGGTGTGATATCAGCACTGGAGACAATGACAGACACTGGTGGTGTGATATCAGCACTGGAGACAATAACAGACACTTGTGGTGTGATATCAGCACTGGAGACAATGACAGACACTGGTGGTGTGATATCAGCACTGGAGACAATGACAGACACTTGTGGTGTGATATCAGCACTGGAGACAATAACAGACACTTGTGGTGTGATATCAGCACTGGAGACAATGACAGACACTGGTGGTGTGATATCAGCACTGGAGACAATGACAGACACTGGTGGTGTGATATCAGCACTGGAGACAATGACAGACACTTGTGGTGTGATATCAGCACTGGAGACAATAACAGACACTTGTGGTGTGATATCAGCACTGGAGACAATGACAGACACTGGTGGTGTGATATCAGCACTGGAGACAATGACAGACACTGGTGGTGTGATATCAGCACTGGAGACAATGACAGACACTGGTGGTGTGATATCAGCACTGGAGACAATAACAGACACTTGTGGTGTGATATCAGCACTGGAGACAATGACAGACACTTGTGGTGTGATATCAGCACTGGAGACAATGACAGACACTTGTGGTGTGATATCAGCACTGGAGACAATGACAGACACTGGTGGTGTGATATCAGCACTGGAGACAATGACAGACACTTGTGGTGTGATATCAGCACTGGAGACAATGACAGACACTGGTGGTGTGATATCAGCACTGCAGACAATGACAGACACTTGTGGTGTGATATCAGCACTGGAGACAATAACAGACACTTGTGGTGTGATATCAGCACTGGAGACAATGACAGACACTGGTGGTGTGATATCAGCACTGGAGACAATGACAGACACTGGTGGTGTGATATCAGCACTGGAGACAATAACAGACACTTGTGGTGTGATATCAGCACTGGAGACAATGACAGACACTGGTGGTGTGATATCAGCACTGGAGACAATGACAGACACTTGTGGTGTGATATCAGCACTGGAGACAATGACAGACACTGGTGGTGTGATATCAGCACTGGAGACAATGACAGACACTTGTGGTGTGATATCAGCACTGGAGACAATGACAGACACTGGTGGTGTGATATCAGCACTGCAGACAATGACAGACACTTGTGGTGTGATATCAGCACTGGAGACAATGACAGACACTGGTGGTGTGATATCAGCACTGGAGACAATAACAGACACTTGTGGTGTGATATCAGCACTGGAGACAATGACAGACACTGGTGGTGTGATATCAGCACTGGAGACAATGACAGACACTGGTGGTGTGATATCAGCACTGGAGACAATGACAGACACTGGTGGTGTGATATCAGCACTGGAGACAATGACAGACACTGGTGGTGTGATATCAGCACTGGAGACAATGACAGACACTGGTGGTGTGATATCAGCACTGGAGACAATAACAGACACTTGTGGTGTGATATCAGCACTGGAGACAATGACAGACACTTGTGGTGTGATATCAGCACTGGAGACAATGACAGACACTTGTGGTGTGATATCAGCACTGGAGACAATGACAGACACTGGTGGTGTGATATCAGCACTGGAGACAATGACAGACACTGGTGGTGTGATATCAGCACTGCAGACAATGACAGACACTGGTGGTGTGATATCAGCACTGGAGACAATGACAGACACTTGTGGTGTGATATCAGCACTGGAGACAATGACAGACACTTGTGGTGTGATATCAGCACTGGAGACAATGACAGACACTGGTGGTGTGATATCAGCACTGGAGACAATGACAGACACTGGTGGTGTGATATCAGCACTGGAGACAATGACAGACACTGGTGGTGTGATATCAGCACTGGAGACAATGACAGACACTGGTGGTGTGATATCAGCACTGGAGACAATGACAGACACTGGTGGTGTGACATCAGCACTGGAGACAATAACAGACACTGGTGGTGTGATATCAGCACTGGAGACAATGACAGACACTGGTGGTGTGACATCAGCACTGGAGACAATGACAGACACTGGTGGTGTGATATCAGCACTGGAGACAATGACAGACACTGGTGGTGTGACATCAGCACTGGAGACAATGACAGACACTGGTGGTGTGATATCAGCACTGGAGACAATGACAGACACTGGTGGTGTGATATCAGCACTGCAGACAATGAAAGACACTGGTGGTGTGATATCAGCACTGCAGACAATGACAGACACTTGTGGTGTGATATCAGCACTGGAGACAATAACAGACACTTGTGGTGTGATATCAGCACTGGAGACAATGACAGACACTGGTGGTGTGATATCAGCACTGGAGACAATGACAGACACTTGTGGTGTGATATCAGCACTGGAGACAATGACAGACACTTGTGGTGTGATATCAGCACTGGAGACAATGACAGACACTGGTGGTGTGATATCAGCACTGGAGACAATGACAGACACTGGTGGTGTGATATCAGCACTGGAGACAATAACAGACACTTGTGGTGTGATATCAGCACTGGAGACAATGACAGACACTGGTGGTGTGATATCAGCACTGGAGACAATGACAGACACTTGTGGTGTGATATCAGCACTGGAGACAATGACAGACACTGGTGGTGTGATATCAGCACTGGAGACAATGACAGACACTTGTGGTGTGATATCAGCACTGGAGACAATGACAGACACTGGTGGTGTGATATCAGCACTGCAGACAATGACAGACACTTGTGGTGTGATATCAGCACTGGAGACAATGACAGACACTGGTGGTGTGATATCAGCACTGGAGACAATAACAGACACTTGTGGTGTGATATCAGCACTGGAGACAATGACAGACACTGGTGGTGTGATATCAGCACTGGAGACAATGACAGACACTGGTGGTGTGATATCAGCACTGGAGACAATGACAGACACTGGTGGTGTGATATCAGCACTGGAGACAATGACAGACACTGGTGGTGTGATATCAGCACTGGAGACAATGACAGACACTGGTGGTGTGATATCAGCACTGGAGACAATAACAGACACTTGTGGTGTGATATCAGCACTGGAGACAATGACAGACACTTGTGGTGTGATATCAGCACTGGAGACAATGACAGACACTTGTGGTGTGATATCAGCACTGGAGACAATGACAGACACTGGTGGTGTGATATCAGCACTGGAGACAATGACAGACACTGGTGGTGTGATATCAGCACTGCAGACAATGACAGACACTGGTGGTGTGATATCAGCACTGGAGACAATGACAGACACTTGTGGTGTGATATCAGCACTGGAGACAATGACAGACACTTGTGGTGTGATATCAGCACTGGAGACAATGACAGACACTGGTGGTGTGATATCAGCACTGGAGACAATGACAGACACTGGTGGTGTGATATCAGCACTGGAGACAATGACAGACACTGGTGGTGTGATATCAGCACTGGAGACAATGACAGACACTGGTGGTGTGATATCAGCACTGGAGACAATGACAGACACTGGTGGTGTGACATCAGCACTGGAGACAATAACAGACACTGGTGGTGTGATATCAGCACTGGAGACAATGACAGACACTGGTGGTGTGACATCAGCACTGGAGACAATGACAGACACTGGTGGTGTGATATCAGCACTGGAGACAATGACAGACACTGGTGGTGTGACATCAGCACTGGAGACAATGACAGACACTGGTGGTGTGATATCAGCACTGCAGACAATGACAGACACTGGTGGTGTGACATCAGCACTGGAGACAATGACAGACACTGGTGGTGTGATATCAGCACTGCAGACAATGAAAGACACTGGTGGTGTGATATCAGCACTGCAGACAATGACAGACACTTGTGGTGTGATATCAGCACTGGAGACAATAACAGACACTTGTGGTGTGATATCAGCACTGGAGACAATGACAGACACTTGTGGTGTGATATCAGCACTGGAGACAATGACAGACACTTGTGGTGTGATATCAGCACTGGAGACAATGACAGACACTGGTGGTGTGACATCAGCACTGGAGACAATGACAGACACTGGTGGTGTGATATCAGCACTGGAGACAATAACAGACACTTGTGGTGTGATATCAGCACTGGAGACAATGACAGACACTTGTGGTGTGATATCAGCACTGGAGACAATGACAGACACTTGTGGTGTGATATCAGCACTGGAGACAATGACAGACACTGGTGGTGTGACATCAGCACTGGAGACAATGACAGACACTGGTGGTGTGACATCAGCACTGGAGACGATAACAGGCATTGGCAACATGACATTAGCACTGGATACAATAACAGGCACTGGTGGCGTGATGTCAGCACTGGAGACAATAACAGACACTGGCGGCATGACATCAGCACTGGAGACAATAGCAGACATTGGCGGTGTGACATCAGCACTGGAGACAATAATAGGCATTGGCGGTGTGACATCAGCACTGCAGACAATGACAGACACTGGTGGTGTGACATCAGCACTGCAGACAATGACAGACACTGGTGGTGTGACATCAGCACTGGAGACAATGACAGACACTGGTGGTGTGACATCAGCACTGCAGACAATAACAGACACTGGCGGCTAACGTAAGCACTACTGAGCTCACTGATTTTCTGCAGTGCTGCAGACAATAACGGACACTGGTGACAGTGTTGAAGACTCAGCGCTCCACTGTAGGAGAGTTAGTAAAGGACGTTTTCTTTTTTTTTTTTAAACAAACTGCAGCCATAGCATAGGTGTTTTCCCAAACTGGAAAACCCCTTTAATGTTAATGGGCGAAGGTATGGACTTACTCTAAGAGCAAAACAAAAATGGATGTGTTGGTTAGTCCAAAGTTTGCAGCCACTGAACAAATTTGTGCTTGACCCTTCTTTTCTGAAGTTGTTGTAATGCCAGTAACTTGATGTCAGTCTGGGCCCTGTGGGCTTTAAAGGTTAAAGAAAATATTTAACCCCCTCCTTCCTGAACGTTCTGCTGCGTCTTTATGAACTTGAACGAAAAGTGCTCATTTCTCACCAGGCAAACTCCATGGTACAATTTCTTTCTCTGCTTTCATCTGAACTCTTAGCGCAGTAGAAATAATATCCAGGCTACAAGTCGGAATCCATTTGTTTAATACTTCTTAAAGGAAATTGCAATATAGCAGAAGAGAAGAACACATATAATAAAAACTAAGATCACAAGAAGACTGAAGGAGTGTATACATAAAAGAAGAATTGTTTGCCAGACTTTTAAACAAAGGATTATAGTGTGCAGAAGGAATCAGATCTGAATGTAAAACACGCTCGGAGCAGTGTGACTATTATCCTCCTTACATTAGAAGCAGAGCGGCCGGTGGATATTTTATTTCTTGTATAGCAATTTGCATGTTTCCATTACACTGATCTGTATGCCCATCTGTGTGTACACTGATATATATATATATATATATATATATATATATATATATATATATATATATATATATATATACAAGCTTGGACTGGCCCACAGGAGAACAGGAAAATCCTCCGGTGGGCCACCACCCTCTTATATGAGCAGTACTTGGCACAATACACTTGAATCACTATGTACAGACAAAGGCGGCATCTTATTCATTTAACGATCTACCCAGATCATTGGTATATAAATTTGGGATTGAGGAAAATGTCACATTTGTAAATAGTTGAAAAGCGGGACCCTGGAGTTGGTTACTGGTGGGCTCCTGGCTCCTCATTCCGACACTCTCTCTCTCTCTCTCCTCTCTCTCTCTCTATAATATCTACACATCTGCGACTCTCTACTTTTAATAAATGATGTCCCTGTTTATTTGACTTTCAGCCAATGAAGAGGGCGGTCATGAAACAACAGAATTGGATGGAGAGGCAACGTCAGACAAAACTTTACACGCCGGGACAATGGCAGATGGCTGGGATGGACCAGGTGAGGGGAAATATATTAGAATGTATTACATGCTTTTTATGTATTTTAGCACTTCGTTTATCCAGCGGCCTCATAGCTGTGACAGTAAGGGGATACTGGGAGTTATAGTTTTAGAAACGGTTGCAGACCACTGGATTAATCAGTGGTAATATGTATGTTTGGGTCATATGATCCTTTATGTTTGTTGACCTGCTAATGAGGACATCAAATTTTTAGCATTTTTTTAAACTTCATTTTAGAAGATTCTGTTTTTACTCCTTGGTTTGTTTGTAACAGGACGTCATACAGATCTGGTGCCTCGGTTACATGTGGTTGTGTTGTTTACTAATCTAGATATTTATGATAATTAATAGCCACGTACAGTATATAAGTTGGTAGTTGTAGATAAGGATGCAATTTACTGATTTCTAGCAAATGGTCACATGAGCTCACTGATATGATAGTCCAAGTGAAGAGAAAAGAGGTGGCACTCATCGGAATAAAATCCAAACTCTATTGGTCCAAAAAACTGTTTAAAAAATCTCAGGCAGGTGGGGGGCTGGAGAGTGACGACGGCCGTTTCGCGCTCTGTTGCGCTTCTATGGGTCTTTGAAGTGAAGGGGGAGGAGGGGGATTATATACCCGAAAGGAGGGTATAGCCCGCCCACCAAACCTCACTTAAAATACAAGAACATACAATGAACACTTAGTGCTTGACATAAAAGATAAAAAACAATAAGCACCAAAAAAGCACATTAATTCCATCTGTACAGAATACAATAATAATAATAATAATAATAATTTTATTTATATACAAAAAAATATATACAAGCAGAAAATCAGGGGAACACTGACATATCATTGTGATCATTGAAACCTGTGGGACCCAGTGCTTGGGAGCACATTATCCATTTAGCCTTCCTTTGCAGGGGATGTCTGTGAAGATCGCCCCCTTGTGGGGGTAACACTACCTTTTCCAAACCTGCGAAAGTAATAACATGCGGATTACCATCATGAGCTTCCCTAATGTGTTTTATCAACCTGGGTACACCTTTGCCCGTAAGTATGGAGTTACAATGTTCCCTGAATCGCACAAATAACGGGCGTATTGTTTTGCTGATGTAGAAAAATCTACAGGGACAGGCGTGTACTATGGAGGACAGAGAATGAACTTCAATCCAATATTGCAGCCAGCATGCAGCCAGCGGGTAAGGAAAGGGTGAATCAAACAACCAAAAACCCCGCCTCCATGGCTGAAGATTGTTCCCTCCAAATTCAGGTGACAGTGAGGTTTGGTGGGTGGGCTATACCCTCCTTTCGGGGATATAATTCCCCTCCTCCCCCTTCACTTCAAAGACCCATAGAAGCAACAGCGCGCAAAACGGCCATCGTCTTTGCACTCTCCAGCCCCCCACCTGCCTGAGTTTTTGGACCAATAAAGTTTGGATTTTATTCCGGTGAGCGTCACGTCTTTTCTTTTCACTTGGATTATGCACTTTGCTCTGGTGTACAGTGTGCACCTAAAGGAAAAGGGTTTATGCCTGCGGTAATTTTGTTCAGCTGATGGTGTTGGCTCTGTGGATTGCCGGTGGTGCTCGGCTTCCTCTACCATTGTGACTGATATGATAGTGTTGTATTTCCGGTGCACTTACACGTGCCGATAATTGGCCTGTCTAAACAGGCTGCCAATCATCCTATGAGTGAGCAAAAAAATTTTTCCTGAGATTATTTTATTTTTAAGGTTTGCTTAGAAATAATTGCTCTCGGCATCACATCATCCCGAGTAAAAAAGATATGCGCTATCGACAGAGTTGGGAGAATTCGATTCTCAGGATTCTGGTCCATCGGCCAGGTCAGTATACTGTGGCCGTTGGACAGTGTCTTCTAAATTCCGGAAATCTCGGTTCTCTTTTTGATTAGCAAACATCATCATTGTGGCATGGCACACACACAATATTGCGTCAGCCCAATCAGAAGCTGTGAATGCCAGGAGATAATCAGAGATTTGCAGGTCATTGTCTACTGGTCTGGCCCATGATCTGAAGTCCTGGAAATTCATTCTTCTTCTCTAGCTGCTGAGAACTGTTTTTCTGTGCGCACATAATGATTGTGAAAACGATCATTCTGCATGTAGGTAAGTGCCGTCAGGCTATTAAATATTCAGTTTGCGTGCAGTTGATTAGCAGTCTTGATCCGTATAGTGAAAATTCACCTGTATTTCCCGTCCTCTCCTCTTTACCTTTTATGGTGAGTTGAAAGAACCAATCTGTAGAAATGACTTGCATGGGATTTATTTAGAATTATACGTTGATGTGGAGGTATTTTGTAGAGTTGTCCATTTTGGGCAATCTCTTTTTGAGAGAAGGGTTCCATGATGATTAGATATCAATATTGTATCAACAAGTGTTCAGTTTCCTTGCAGCACCACCACTGTAGAGATATAGCGTTACACAATTCAATGAACTCCCTACGTAGAGTGCCGACATGCTGAGTCCTCCAGCACAAGAGATATTCTTGATAGCTGGTCATCGCCCTTATTTCTCTAATAGATTAGGGTCTTGGACAGCGTGACACCCCCTCTATTAATTTAAAAAAATATATTTTTCTTTTACAATATACCACCGTACATGGAGATATTCAATGAAAAGAGAAAAATGAGCTAGCGCCACTCTTGTACATGGACGTTGGCTGGTATTACACTCTACTACGAAGCCGCCATGTTTTCTGAATTTCATATAATCATTTTATGCTTTCTTGCTTAGTTGACAGACTAAGACTAAAGCTGGCCATACACATTAGATAACGATCGTTCAGCTGACAGGTATCTCTCCTGACTTCAGTGAGCTTATGTACACATTAACGTTTGGCCGATCTTCCCAAAATGGATAGTATCGGACAACTTATATAGAAAAATCGGTCTGATATTGGACCACAATGCATGGACTGGCCGCCATTCTCAGACTCAAGCATGATAGCTTCAAATATTTCTATGAAGCTGTCACCCTTGGGTGAGGAGACCACGACCACCCAATATCGGACCAAATTGTATGGACATCGGAATGCTCCTTGTCAAAGATCACTCTTTGTGCCAGTGTGTGAGTATTTCCAATCGGGCAATGAATTACCTGTATAAATATATTTTACGGTAACCATGATGATACATCAATAATCCTTCTTTAAATACATATCATCTGATGGAGTAAGTCATTATTTATTTTAAATTCCTTTAGGAACTTGCTACATGGCTGTTTTAATTAGCAGAGAGGGTTTTTTTTAATATTAATGAGTTTCTCCTTTCCAACTTAGTGGGCGATAAAAGCTGTGCTTCCCATAATGCTCACTTGCTTTCTTAATGAATCTGGAAAATCATGATTTTGTGCTACATTTCCAAATAACCGAAAACTGTAAAGCATGAAACATCACGAGCGTACCCAAGATCTTGAGGGATATGTTACAATCAGAGGTTTACAAAGCTGCTGCTAGTTCTCCTTTCCATGCATGGTCCTATAGGCACAATGGGCTTTATAGACACTGAGATGATAATAGCTTCTGATAAAAATTGAAATTTTGGATATTTTAAGCCATTTCAAAACTGATTTTTTTTTCCGTTCCTTGTTGTATTTCTCTTTGTTTAAGTTTTTTCTTCCAGTTGTCCATTTTCCTTCCATATTTGTTCCATGTTAATAGTGTTCACCATATGGTGCATTGGTGAAATAGCCATGTTGACTTACATGCCAGAGGTTGATTTGGCATAATTTGGCAGGTGTACAGTTTAACTCAGTAGGAGGTGACAGTGAACTCAAAGGTAAGAAATGATTGATTAAAACCAATGTCTAAGTTCAACAGATGGATAGGACAAGACGAATGGAAGGAGCACATGCACGACCACGATGCATGATTTAATCCAACGGGCAGCATGGTGGCTCAGTGGTTAGCACTGTAACTTTGCAGTGTTGAGGTCCTGGGTTCAAATCGCACCAAGACAACATCTGCAAAGAGTTTGTTTGTTCTCCTCGTGGACTAGAAATAGGAAAAACCCAATGTGGCTAAACAAAGAAGTAAGACAGGCAATTAACAGTAAAAAGAAAGCATTTGCACTACTAAAGCAGGATGGCACCATTGAAGCTCTAAAAAACTATAGGGAGAAAAATACTTTATCTAAAAAACTAATTAAAGCTGCCAAAAAGGAAACAGAGAAGCACATTGCTAAGGAGAGTAAAACTAATCCCAAACTGTTCTTCAACTATATCAATAGTAAAAGAATAAAAACTGAAAATGTAGGCCCCTTAAAAAATAGTGAGGAAAGAATGGTTGTAGATGACGAGGAAAAAGCTAACATATTAAACACCTTCTTCTCCACGGTATTCACGGTGGAAAATGAAATGCTAGGTGAAATCCCAAGAAACAATGAAAACCCTATATTAAGGGTCACCAATCTAACCCAAGAAGAGGTGCAAAACCGGCTAAATAAGATTAAAATAGATAAATCTCCGGGTCCGGATGGCATACACCCACGAGTACTAAGAGAACTAAGTAATGTAATAGATAAACCATTATTTCTTATTTTTAGTGACTCTATAGCAACAGGGTCTGTTCCGCAGGACTGGCGCATAGCAAATGTGGTGCCAATATTCAAAAAGGGCTCTAAAAGTGAACCTGGAAATTATAGGCCAGTAAGTCTAACCTCTATTGTTGGTAAAATATTTGAAGGGTTTCTGAGGGATGTTATTCTGGATTATCTCAATGAGAATAACTGTTTAACTCCATATCAGCATGGGTTTATGAGAAATCGCTCCTGTCAAACCAATCTAATCAGTTTTTATGAAGAGGTAAGCTATAGGCTGGACCACGGTGAGTCATTGGACGTGGTATATCTCGATTTTTCCAAAGCGTTTGATACCGTGCCGCACAAGAGGTTGGTACACAAAATGAGAATGCTTGGTCTGGGGGAAAATGTGTGTAAATGGGTTAGTAACTGGCTTAGTGATAGAAAGCAGAGGGTGGTTATAAATGGTATAGTCTCTAACTGGGTCGCTGTGACCAGTGGGGTACCGCAGGGGTCAGTATTGGGACCTGTTCTCTTCAACACATTCATTAATGATCTGGTAGAAGGTTTACACAGTAAAATATCGATATTTGCAGATGATACAAAACTATGTAAAGCAGTTAATACAAGAGAAGATAGTATTCTGCTACAGATGGATCTGGATAAGTTGGAAACTTGGGCTGAAAGGTGGCAGATGAGGTTTAACAATGATAAATGTAAGGTTATACACATTGGGAAGAGGGAATCAATATCACCATTACACACTGAACGGGAAACCACTGGGTAAATCTGACAGGGAGAAGGACTTGGGGATCCTAGTTAATGATAAACTTACCTGGAGCAGCCAGTGCCAGGCAGCAGCTGCCAAGGCAAACAGGATCATGGGGTGCATTAAAAGAGGTCTGGATACACATGATGAGAGCATTATACTGCCTCTGTACAAATCCCTAGTTAGACCGCACATGGAGTACTGTGTCCAGTTTTGGGCACCGGTGCTCAGGAAGGATATAATGGAACTAGAGAGAGTACAAAGGAGGGCAACAAAATTAATAAAGGGGATGGGAGAACTACAATACCCAGATAGATTAGCGAAATTAGGATTATTTAGTCTAGAAAAAAGACGACTGAGGGGCGATCTAATAACCATGTATAAGTATATAAGGGGACAATACAAATATCTCGCTGAGGATCTGTTTATACCAAGGAAGGTGACGGGCACAAGGGGGCATTCTTTGCGTCTGGAGGAGAGAAGGTTTTTCCACCAACATAGAAGAGGATTCTTTACTGTTAGGGCAGTGAGAATCTGGAATTGCTTGCCTGAGGAGGTGGTGATGGCGAACTCAGTCGAGGGGTTCAAGAGAGGCCTGGATGTCTTCCTGGAGCAGAACAATATTGTATCATACAATTATTAGGTTCTGTAGAAGGACGTAGATCTGGGGATTTATTATGATGGAATATAGGCTGAACTGGATGGACAAATGTCTTTTTTCGGCCTTACTAACTATGTTACTATGTTACTATGTTACTATGTTTAGTGGGTTTAATCCGGGTTCTTCAGTTTCCTCCCACACTCTAAAAACATACTGATAGGGAATGTAGATTATGAGCCCCGATGGGGGACAGTGATGCTAATGTCTGAAAAGTGTTGTGGAGCTAATGCTGCTATAGAAGCAAATAATAATAAATAAATAAAAGACCTTTCCCGCTTGATCCCAACTGTCGATCCACTGGACCAAACATGTAGAAAAGAACTTTACCCATGGACATAATTATTTATGTTATTTTCTTCTATAAAAGCATCTAAACAGTTTTTTTTTTAAACCATCGATTGTTCATGCTGTGACCAGCTCGTGAGGTAGACTATTCCACAGATTAATAGCTTTTATGATAAAAAAGCCTTGTATCCTCCAGGTGGACGGGGTGTCCCCTTCGATTTTGAAATAGCTTATGACTATCCTTTTTGTATGGGCTATCTTCTCAAGAACATACATGTAATTTTTTTGGTCTTTCTTCAAAGCCAAGATCCTCCATGCTACTTTTCAGTTTTATGGCTCCTCTTTGTAGCTTTTCTAAATCCAGGGTATTCTTCCTATAAACTGCTACTGGCAACTACGACTAAACTGCATATTTCATGCTTTTGTAAAGTGGCAGTATCATGTTCCTGTCCTTCAAGTCCATGCCACTTTTAATCGTCGACAATATCCTTCTAGCTTTAGAAGCTGCTGATAGACATTGTGCTAATATGTTGTCTGTGATCTACAAGCATACCCAGATCCTTCTCTACAAGTGACTCTTCTAGTTTTACTCCCCCTAGCCTGAATAGTAGTTGTGCCTGCCTAGGTGTATAACTTTACAGTTCTCCACATTGAGTGTGGAATTATTTTTTCCACCAGATGGACACAATGAACTTTACAGTACTATGCTGGGAGTTGTAGTTTCATGACAGCATTATGCAGCGTATGGTGGGGATGAGATGTTGTCAGTTTGACCTCAATCAGCAGCATCTCCACCTCCTTATCAAAATGTGACAAAGGGTTTGCTCACATCAGTGTATCCTGAAAAGTTGGATGAGTGTCATGCAAGTTTCCTATGTATGCCGCTCCATATGTCATGCGAGTACAATGGGAGTGTGCAATTTATTTCTCGCCTAGTATCCGTATGCAATGTATTCTAGACATCATCTTTTATATACTGTAATTCTCTATCTAACTTAAAACTAGTTTACAAAATGAATAAAGCAATATTATATAAAGATATACATAGATGATAGAAATATACTAAATATATAATAAATAGATAATAGATATATGTATAGATAGATAGATAAATGGATAAATAGATAGATAGATGGATGGATAGATATAATAAATATGCACCCTCTAGTGCCTTTCATGTGACTTTAAAGGGTGTTTAGCCTGGTTTAACCTACTAAATAAGTAAACAATTAAACAAAAATGATGTGTTTTTCATCACCAGTCAAGGTAAAGCAGACAGCTTTGGGCTTTTATTATCAGGCTGGAAGTTCCTTGGGTTTTCGGTCTTTCCTAGTCTAAAAATATCAGTCCGCAGCTACCCCAGAAGTGGCGCATGACATGAGATATACCGATTATGGTGCTTTGCCTTTACTCTTCCTGTTTGCTCTGGTGCATTGAAAATTGGGATAATGGAATTTGGGGTTGATGTCAGCTGGGATATGTAAAAAGCACAGCTGGCATTAAACCCATGTGTTAGTAATGGAGAGGTGTCGTTCAGACCCCTCCTTTACTAACCCAGTAATCAAAAATAAAAAAAAATGCAGGCAAAAAAATACTTTATTTGAAAAAACACTCTCCGATACTATCAGTGGTTCACCAATTTATAAAAAAAAAAAAGCCATGCAGGTCTACCGTAGTCCAGGGAATCCGATGTAGTCCGCATATGGAAACCTGAAAAACAGAAAAAGAGAAAAGAAAAGCAAGACACTGTCATTTATTCACCAATTCATTAGGAAAAATGTTCCCACGCAGATCCCCGAATCCGGCCCCAGTGTCTGTCAACATGCTACAATAAGCCCTATCAAAACTTGCATTAATGTATATCCGTGGGATAGGTCTTTAGTGTCTGATTGGTGAGGGCGGACACCTGGCACCCCTGCCGATCAGCTGTTCCCGGTGTTAGCGGCGTCCGGAACTGCTCAGTTGCCGAGCTGCACAGCACAGCTCAGAATGCATGCGTTTTTCTTCGGAAATGTGACGCATCAAAACTGCAACCTGTAGCGTCGCACTGTCTGGTGCGCAAAAAAAATGCATGCATCATACAACGCATGACAACGCATACCGGCGCATGTCAATGCGCCCCCCATCTTAAAGATAGGGGGCGCATGACGCATGCGTCAGTATCTGTCAACGACGCTGCGCCCAAAGACGCAAATGTGAACGTAGCCTATGTCCGTTTTGTACATGCGTATGGTGTGTAGTTGTTGCATGGACAATTTAATAAATATTACATCAAAAATACAGTTTTTCCTCTCCTAATAATTATAATGGATGTGTAAAAAAAAACACATGACATGTGGATGGTGACGTATACGTGACCCGTTTCTTTTGCACCCATTGACTTATGCATGACGGACGAGTCTGATCAGAGTGGTGCATGCTGTGATTTTCAATGCCCAAACCATCAGTCCGCGGGTAAAAATACACAGACATGACGCATTTGTTTAGTACGCTCGTCTGAACGATCCCTTACACTCACAAAAACGCATAACGCAAAAAATTTAACCAAAACCATTGCTAATAGTATCAATGAAACCTAAGACGGATGCGGAGATTAGCAGTACTGCTTTCCATTTCTTTTTTTTTTTCTTCTGATTGCAAAAAATGTGCAAGATAGAAAACCTACAGAAATGCCATTTGATGTAAATTTAAAAAAAAAGAAAAAAGAAAAAGCCCCCCTGAAACACAGCGAACAGTAGAGATAGTTTGACAGTAAGAGGAATATTGTGAAGATGGAGAAGAAATCACAGAAAGACTGTGTGTTACCCTGACAGTGAATCAGTATTATCTCTGCTATCAGATAATGCAGTTATCATTAATTTTCACATTTGCATTTCAATCTTTAGAAGGAAATGACTCTTGCCGGATGAAGATAAGAGCTCTGTACCACTATAATGAACCATCATTTCATCACTGCGCTTTGTATCCCTATGAAAATGAGGCTGGGGAGGGTGGTCATAGAAAACATTATAACAAAGTGTCAAAAATTACTACAGACTTCCAAGCCCTTTATAAAACAAGAGGCAGCCTAAATAAATCTTCTGTTGTGAAGTGGATATCAGATTATTAGAATAAAGCTGCCGTCTCTGTCGGGAAGAGAAAACAGAGCAGGAGGAAAAGCTTTGAGCTCCGGTCTTTCTCTAACCATGACCACTATTTCAAGGACCTGGAACGCAGCAGGTTAAAGGAATAAAACCTCCCGTATGGGCCAGAAGCAAAGGAGGAAAATTAATTCTCTTAAAGAAATGTTGTACTTTTCCTTTTTACACCTGATTTAGACCCCATTCACGTAATCTACACATTACTGAGTTACTTGTACATATTGATTTATAGAATTAATATACAATATTATATTTATATACAGTGTATACCAGAGATCAGAGAATCAATTCACAGGACTCTGGTTCAGCTCACACATTGGCATTCTATGACTGATAGATAGATAGATAGATAGATAGATAGATAGATAGATAGATAGATAGATAGATAGATAGATAGATAGATAGATATGAAATATATCGATATGAGATCGATAGACAAATAGTGATAGATAGATTGATAGATATGAGATATATGTCACAGGTTTGCCATGACAAAGAGGAGCCAGAAGACAGCAGCATCTGATTTCTCCTACTCCTGCACTCTGTAGAAGCATCTCACCTTCATATTAAATGGTGTAAAATTATTTTAGCAGTGCAGGGGTTAATCTGCTCAGTTGAGAGCTCCTGGAAGCTTTCCTGTGTTAAGGTTCTCAGCTGTTCACTGTTAGCCACTCCCATCTCATATATAATCTGGGTCCTGGCTAGCACTCATTGTCAGAATAGCTTTTGCTGCGTGACTGGAGGTTGTTAGTGGTTGTTATTGGACAAGGCGTTTGGTGAATTTATCTGTGACTGTAGCTAGGTTTTGAGTGTGTATTAATTCCTTTTCTCCGAGCACACCGAAATACTCGGAGACCACCTGAGCATGCTCGGGAAATCTCGAGTAACGAGTATACTCACTCATCACTAATAGATCGATATTAGATAGATAAATAGATTGAGAGATCCTATCATTTCACTATCATTGGAGGGGAAGAGACATGAAATGTATCACAATATCTTCCATCTTTGTCCTGCAACATATATACTATTTAAAAATATTTACTGATTTCTTAGCTAATACTGCGGTATAATAAATGTTCCTTGTATAGTATTTCTATAGTATATGACATAAAGTGTTCATATTGATGCCCCTGTGTCAACTTTCGTTCCACTTGCTCGCCTGCATTCTGGATTTTTGCTAATTTCCCCCCAAGAGATAGACAGTGTTGAAATTTAGGTCTTACGTTTGGCTACGAACATCACCCCGAGATACACCGAAAAGCCGCAAATATTCCATAGGGAAATCTTTCTTCTTTTATGAGCGATATAATAAGAGAAGTGT
This sequence comes from Ranitomeya imitator, assembly GCF_032444005.1. Taxonomy (NCBI): domain Eukaryota; kingdom Metazoa; phylum Chordata; class Amphibia; order Anura; family Dendrobatidae; genus Ranitomeya; species Ranitomeya imitator. The sequence goes on from NC_091287.1 coordinate 506,456,901, forward strand.
TAGTCACATAGAGAGAACATGGTTACAGGTTTTATTGGCAAGTACAACCTTATATTCTTATTGAAATATGGCATCTATCTATCATCTATCTATCTATCTATCTATCATCTATCTATTATCTATTTATCTATCTATCTCATATCTATCTATCCATCTATCTACTATCTATCTATCTATCTATTTATCTATTATCTATGTCCATGTTTAACATTGCAAAGTATGGGAGAAGCTTCGTAATTTCTTTCTTTATACATCGGTGAAAAACACTGATAGTAAAAACAGACACATGAACCAAACACTGATGGAAAACACTGATGACACACTGATCCAAAATCCTAGATATGATGACAAACTGATGACAAACTGACGACGCACAGATGACACACGGATGACACTGATGACACATGAATCATACACTGAGGACACACATGACACTCTGAAGACACATGGATGACACACTGATGACACCTTGATGATACATCCATGACACACTGATGACACACGGATGACACACGGATGACACACGGAAGACACACTGATGACACACTGATGACACACGGATGACACACTAATGTCACACTGATGTGACACAAGGATGACACACCGATGACACATGGATGACACACTGATGACACATGGATGACACACTAATGACACACTGACACATTGAAGAGACAATGGTGACAAACAGATGACACACACTGATGACACACTGATGACACATGGATGACACATTGAAGACACATTGATGATGCACGGAGGACACACAGACATACTGATGACACACGTATAACACACTGATGACACATGGATGACACACACTGATGACACATGAATGACACATTGAAGACACATTGATGATGCACGGAGGACACACAGACATACTGATGACACACGTATAACACACTGATGACACATGGATGACACACTGATGACACATGGATGACACACTGAAGACACACACTGATGACACACTGACACACTGATGAAACACGGATGACACACACTAATGACACACTGATGACACATTGAAGACACAATGGTGACAAACAGATGACACACACTAATGACACACTGACACACTGATGACACACTGACACATGGATGACACATTGAAGACACATTGATGATGCATGGAGGACACACTGACATACTGATGACACACGTATAACACACTGATGTCACATGGATGACACACACTGATGACACATGGATGACACACTGATGACACATGGATGACACACTGATGACACAGGGATGACACACTGAAGACACACACTGATGACACACTGACACACTGATGAAACACGGATGACACACACTAATGACACACTGATGACACATTGAAGACACAATGGTGACAAACAGATGACACACACTAATGACACACTGACACACTGATGACACACTGACACATGGATGACACATTGAAGACACATTGATGATGCATGGAGGACACACTGACATACTGATGACACACGTATAACACACTGATGACACATGGATGACACACACTGATGACACACTGATGCCACATGGATGACACATTGAAGACACATTGATGATGCACGGAGGACACACAGACATACTGATGACACACGTATAACACACTGATGACACATGGATGACACACACTGATGACACATGGATGACACACTGATGACACATGGATGACACACTGATGACACATGGATGACACACTGAAGACACACACTGATGACACGCTGACACACTGATGAAACACGGATGACACACACTAATGACACACTGATGACACATTGAAGACACAATGGTGACAAACAGATGACACACACTAATGACACACTGACACACTGATGACACACTGACACATGGATGACACATTGAAGACACATTGATGATGCATGGAGGACACACTGACATACTGATGACACACGTATAACACACTGATGTCACATGGATGACACACACTGATGACACATGGATGACACACTGATGACACATGGATGACACACTGATGACACAGGGATGACACACTGAAGACACAGACTGATGACACACTGACACACTGATGAAACACGGATGACACACACTAATGACACACTGATGACACATTGAAGACACAATGGTGACAAACAGATGACACACACTAGTGACACACTGACACACTGATGACACACTGACACATGGATGACACATTGAAGACACATTGATGATGCATGGAGGACACACTGACATACTGATGACACACGTATAACACACTGATGACACATGGATGACACACACTGATGACACACTGATGCCACATGGATGACACATTGAAGACACATTGATGATGCACGGAGGACACACTGACATACTGATGACTAGAGTTGAGCGACCTTGACCTTTTTAGAGTCGAGCCGGGTTTTGCGAAACCCGACTATGTCCAAAGTCGGGTCGAGTGAAATCGGCCGATTATGACGTAAAGTCGGGATCGACCGAAACACGAAACCCAATGCAAGTCAATGGGGCAGCATAGTCGGCAGTGAGTGGGGGCCAGGAAAACACCTAGAGTGCCCATTTTAATGTCAAAACCATCCATTCTTCTTAATGAAGCTTGTCAAGCGTAATTTACCTTATAATAATTGGAAGGCATTTGAAATTGGGGGTCATTTGGCTAAAGTTGTGGGGGGTAGGGCTGGTTCAAGTAATTAGTGGGCCCAGGAAATCTGGACCACGTCACGGCAGTGGAGCAGGGAGAGGTAAGTATTTCAACTTTGCAAGTGCTGTGAACCTGAGCAAGCAGGGGGGGCCCACTCGTTGGCATTGGCACTGGCACAGGGCCCCTCAAAGTACAGCGGTGTGTTTGCACGGCGGGGGCGCCTCCCACCGGCAGCAACACTTTTGCGTACTATGAGAGGCCCTGTGCCAGTGACGTCGCCAACTAGTATTCCTCCCCCCACCTGATGAAGGAACCTGCACTTTCATCTGCACCTTCCTCTTTGTCCCCGTGTAAGGTGGTATGGTATGCGGGAAGAGCAACCTGACTTTCAGCAGGGTCACAATGTTGTTGTGTAGCGTGCACGGGGAATGTTGCGTTATGGGTCAATGTACCAGCAGACTCATCTATCACTGGCTGGGCAATGGGCACGATGAAGTGGAAACACAGATATAGGCCCAAAGAAGAAAGTGGGCTAAATGCAGTTCAAAATTGGTAACACAGGAATAACCAGGGGGCATTGCAGTGGAGGACAACTGGAATGAGAGGCTGACACAGAGAGTAGGGCCAAATCAGTAAGTAGTCGAAATGCAGTTCAAAATTGGCAACCGTAGTAAACAGGCGGCACAGCTTTGTTCAGTGGAGGAGAACAGCAAGGAGTGGCAGACACCGATAGTAGGCCCCAAACCAACTAGTACGCCAAATGCAGTTGTTCCATTTAACCACAATTTAATGAGAGCCTGAAGATAGAAGCTCAGGAAAGGCAACCTGGGGAACACCTTGGAGTGTAACACACCATCTCTCTCCACCCCATACCCATTTTGTATGGCCTAATGCAGTGTACTTTTCTACAACTACTAAACGAGAGTCGGAAGACCGAAGCAATGGCAAGGAAACCTGGGGAACACCTTAGAGTGTAACACACCCTCTCTCTACACCCCATACCCAATTTGAAGGTCTAATGCAGTGTAGTTTCCAAGAACTACTAAACGAGAGCCGGAAGATCGAAGCTCAGGAAAGGCAACCTGGGGAACACCTTGGAGTGTAACACACCCTCTCGCTACACCCCATACCCAATTTGAAGGCCTAATGCAGCGTAGTTTCCAACAACTACTAAACGAGAGCCGGAAGATCGAAGCTCAGGAAAGGCAACCTGGGGATCACCTTGGAGTGTAACAAACCCTCTCTCTACACCCCATACCCAATTTGTAGGCCTAATGCAGCGTAGTTTCCGACAACTACTAAACAAGAGCCGGAATATCGAAGCTCAGGAAAGGCAACCTGGGGAACACCTTGGAGTGTAACACACCCTCTCTCTACACCCCATACCCAATTTGTAGGCCTAATGCAGCGTAGTTTCCGACAACTACTAAACGAGAGCCGGAATATCGAAGCTCAGGAAAGGCAACCTGGGGAACACCTTGGAGTGTAACACACCCTCTCTCTACACCCCATACCCAATTTGAAGGCCTAATGCAGTGTAGTTTCCAAGAACTACTAAACGAGAGCCGGAAGATCGAAGCTCAGGAAAGGCAACCTGGGGAACACCTTGGAGTGGAACACACCATCTCTCTACACCCCATACCCAATTTGAAGGCTTAATGCAGCGTAGTATCCAACAACTACTAAACGAGAGCCGGTAGATCGAAGCTCAGGAAAGGCAACCTGGGGAACACCTTGGAGTGTAACACAACGTCTCTCTACACCACGGAAGGGATGATTCTTAGGAAGGAAGGCTGTTGGAAATAAGCATTGCGCGTCCGAGGGTGATTAGATTCTTATTAGGTATATACTCACCCTCGGACGCGCCCTGCTTCTTTATTTGGAATGAATGTTTATTTGCAATGTGGTGTTGACTTTCTCTATTATTTTGGTAATTAATGATTTTATTATTTTCATTATTTTGCATCTTCTCGGCAATAATATAAAGAAGACGCGACAGGACAACACTCGGTGGATGCCATATGTGTGTTTTCAATTTAAAAAACCTTTCAGTTAACTACTTGCAGGAGAAAGTAATTGTAGCTGGTGGCCATTTTTAGTACTGTACCAGATTTTAGCTGTTTGTTTGTTTTTAATGTCAAAATGTCTGCATTTGATATCTCACCAGTATTTTCTTTTTTATAAGCAAAATCCTTTTTTTTTTATTTTATGATGTTGGTTCAAGGGGTACACGGGCAGCAGTAGACAGGTCAGTGGAGGCCTAGTGGAAGGAGGGACCGCAGACAGGCTTCGAAGCCCTAACATAATAAATTGGGCTGCCTGTAGGCAATTTAAAATTGGTTCCAGGGGAACACGGGCAGCAGTAGACAGGTCAGTGGAGGCCTAGAGGAAGGAGGGACCGCAGATGCGCCAATGTTTCCCCCATACCAAATTTGTAGGCCTAATGCAGTGTAGTTTCCAACAACTACTAAACGAGAGCCGGAATATCGAAGCTCAGGAAAGGCAACCTGGGGAACACCTTGGAGTGTAACACACCCTCTCTCTACACCCCATACCCAATTTGAAGGCCTAATGCAGTGTAGTTTCCAACAACTACTAAACGAGAGCCGGAATATCGAAGCTCAGGAAAGGCAACCTGGGGAACACCTTGGAGTGTAACACACCCTCTCTCTACACCCCATACCCAATTTGAAGGCCTAATGCAGTGTAGTTTCCAAGAACTACTAAACGAGAGCCGGAAGATCGAAGCTCAGGAAAGGCAACCTGGGGAACACCTTGGAGTGTAACACAACGTCTCTCTACACGACGGAAGGGCTGATTCTTAGGAAGGAAGGCTGTTGGAAATAAGCATTGCGCGTCCGAGGGTGATTAGATTCTTATTAGGTATATACTCACCCTCGGACGCGCCCTGCTTCTTTATTTGGAATGAATGTTTATTTGCAATGTGGTGTTGACTTTCTCTATTATTTTGGTAATTAATGATTTTATTATTTTCATTATTTTGCATCTTCTCGGCAATAATATAAAGAAGACGCGACAGGACAACACTCGGTGGATGCCATATGTGTGTTTTCAATTTAAAAAAACTTTCAGTTAACTACTTGCAGGAGAAAGTAATTGTAGCTGGTGGCCATTTTTAGTACTGTACCAGATTTTAGTTGTGTGTTTGTTTTTAATGTTAAAATGTCTGCATTTGATATCTCACCAGTATTTTCTTTTTTATAAGCAAAATACTTATTTTTATATTTTCTGATGTTGGTTCCAGGGGTACACGGCCAGCAGTGCCCTGGTCAGTGTAGTAGTAGTTGAAAGAATGGACCGCAGACAGGCATCGAAGGCCTAAAATAAAAACACATGGCTGTAGGCAATTTTAAATTGGTTCCAGGGGTACACGGACAGCAGTGGTGTGGTCAGTGGAGGCCTAGTGGAAGGAGTGACCGCAGACAGGCATCGAAGGCCTAAAATAATAACACATGGCTGTAGGCAATTTTAAATTGGTTCCAGGGGTACACGGGCAGCAGTGACCTGGTCAGTGTAGTAGTAGTTGAAAGAATGGACCGCAGACAGGCATCGAAGGCCTAAAATAAAAAAATTGGGCTGGCTGTAGGCAATTTTAAATTGGTTCCAGGGGTACACGGGCAGCAGTGGTGTGGTCAGTGGAGGCCTAGTGGAAGGAGTGACCGCAGACAGGCATCGAAGGCCTAAAATAATAACACATGGCTGTAGGCAATTTTAAATTGGTTCCAGGGGTACACGGACAGCAGTGGTGTGGTCAGTGGAGGCCTAGTGGAAGGAGTGACCGCAGACAGGCATCGAAGGCCTAAAATAATAACACATGGCTGTAGGCAATTTTAAATTGGTTCCAGGGGTACACGGGCAGCAGTGACCTGGTCAGTGTAGTAGTAGTTGAAAGAATGGACCGCAGACAGGCATCGAAGGCCTAAAATAAAAAAATTGGGCTGGCTGTAGGCAATTTTAAATTGGTTCCAGGGGTACACGGGCAGCAGTGGTGTGGTCAGTGGAGGCCTAGTGGAAGGAGTGACCGCAGACAGGCATCGAAGGCCTAAAATAATAACACATGGCTGTAGGCAATTTTAAATTGGTTCCAGGGGTACACGGGCAGCAGTGACCTGGTCAGTGTAGTAGTAGTTGAAAGAATGGACCGCAGACAGGCATCGAAGGCCTAAAATAAAAAAATTGGGCTGGCTGTAGGCAATTTTAAATTGGTTCCAGGGGTACACGGACAGCAGTGGTGTGCTCAGTGGAGGCCTAGTGGAAGGAGTGACCGCAGACAGGCATCGAAGGCCTAAAATAATAACACATGGCTGTAGGCAATTTTAAATTGGTTCCAGGGGTACACGGACAGCAGTGGTGTGGTCAGTGGAGGCCTAGTGGAAGGAGTGACCGCAGACAGGCATCGAAGGCCTAAAATAATAACACATGGCTGTAGGCAATTTTAAATTGGTTCCAGGGGTACACGGACAGCAGTGGTGTGGTCAGTGGAGGCCTAGTGGAAGGAGTGACCGCAGACAGGCATCGAAGGCCTAAAATAATAACACATGGCTGTAGGCAATTTTAAATTGGTTCCAGGGGTACACGGGCAGCAGTGACCTGGTCAGTGTAGTAGTAGTTGAAAGAATGGACCGCAGACAGGCATCGAAGGCCTAAAATAAAAAAATTGGGCTGGCTGTAGGCAATTTTAAATTGGTTCCAGGGGTACACGGACAGCAGTGGTGTGGTCAGTGGAGGCCTAGTGGAAGGAGTGACCGCAGACAGGCATCGAAGGCCTAAAATAATAACACATGGCTGTAGGCAATTTTAAATTGGTTCCAGGGGTACACGGACAGCAGTGGTGTGGTCAGTGGAGGCCTAGTGGAAGGAGTGACCGCAGACAGGCTTCCAAGGCCTAACATAACAAACTTGGGCTGGCTGTAGGCACTTTTAAATTGGTTCCAGGGGTACACGGGCAGCAGTGGTCTGGTCAGTGGAAGTCTAGTGGAAGGAGTGACCGCAGACAGGCTTCCAAGGCCTAACATAACAAACTTGGGCTGGCTGTAGGCACTTTTAAATTGGTTCCAGCGGTACACGGGCAGCAGTGACCTGGTCAGTGTAGTAGTAGTTGAAAGAATGGACCGCAGACAGGCTTCGAAGGCCTAACATAACAAACTTGGGCTGGCTGTAGGCACTTTTAAATTGGTTCCAGGGGTACACGGGCAGCAGTGGTCTGGTCAGTGGAAGTCTAGTGGAAGGAGTGACCGCAGACAGGCTTCCAAGGCCTAACATAACAAACTTGGGCTGGCTGTAGGCACTTTTAAATTGGTTCCAGGGGTACACGGGCAGCAGTGGTCTGGTCAGTGGAAGTCTAGTGGAAGGAGTGACCGCAGACAGGCTTCGAAGGCCTAACATAACAAAATTGGGCTGGCTGTAGGCACTTTAAATTGGTTCCAGGGGTACATGGGCAGCAGTGTATGGTCAGTGGAAGTCTAGTGGAAGGAGTGACGGCAGACAGTCTTCGAAGGCCTAACATAACAAAATTGGGCTGACTGTAGGCACTTTTAAATTGGTTCCAGGGTAACACGGCCAGCAGTGCCCTGGTCAGTGTAGTAGTAGTTGAAAGAATGGACCGCAGACAGGCATCGAAGGCCTAAAATAAAAACACATGGCTGTAGGCAATTTTAAATTGGTTCCAGGGGTACACGGACAGCAGTGGTGTGGTCAGTGGAGGCCTAGTGGAAGGAGTGACCGCAGACAGGCATCGAAGGCCTAAAATAATAACACATGGCTGTAGGCAATTTTAAATTGGTTCCAGGGGTACACGGGCAGCAGTGACCTGGTCAGTGTAGTAGTAGTTGAAAGAATGGACCGCAGACAGGCATCGAAGGCCTAAAATAAAAAAATTGGGCTGGCTGTAGGCAATTTTAAATTGGTTCCAGGGGTACACGGGCAGCAGTGGTGTGGTCAGTGGAGGCCTAGTGGAAGGAGTGACCGCAGACAGGCATCGAAGGCCTAAAATAATAACACATGGCTGTAGGCAATTTTAAATTGGTTCCAGGGGTACACGGGCAGCAGTGACCTGGTCAGTGTAGTAGTAGTTGAAAGAATGGACCGCAGACAGGCATCGAAGGCCTAAAATAAAAAAATTGGGCTGGCTGTAGGCAATTTTAAATTGGTTCCAGGGGTACACGGACAGCAGTGGTGTGGTCAGTGGAGGCCTAGTGGAAGGAGTGACCGCAGACAGGCATCGAAGGCCTAAAATAATAACACATGGCTGTAGGCAATTTTAAATTGGTTCCAGGGGTACACGGACAGCAGTGGTGTGGTCAGTGGAGGCCTAGTGGAAGGAGTGACCGCAGACAGGCTTCCAAGGCCTAACATAACAAACTTGGGCTGGCTGTAGGCACTTTTAAATTGGTTCCAGGGGTACACGGGCAGCAGTGGTCTGGTCAGTGGAAGTCTAGTGGAAGGAGTGACCGCAGACAGGCTTCCAAGGCCTAACATAACAAAATTGGGCTGGCTGTAGGCACTTTAAATTGGTTCCAGGGGTACATGGGCAGCAGTGTATGGTCAGTGGAAGTCTAGTGGAAGGAGTGACGGCAGACAGTCTTCGAAGGCCTAACATAACAAAATTGGGCTGACTGTAGGCACTTTTAAATTGGTTCCAGGGTAACACGGCCAGCAGTGGCCTGGTCAGTGTAGTAGTTGTAGAAAGAAGGGACCGCAGACAGGCTTCGAAGGCCTAACATAACAAAAATGTCAAAACAATGGTATTGTCAGTGCCAGGCATTGAAGGATGTCAGCGCCTAGACTACACATTGGTGAAGCTGTGAGAGATAATTTTGCTAGTGGTAGAGCACTGTTTGAGCTGGGGGGGGGAACTGTCTTGTGGCCGGCGTTACAGGCACAGGGCCCCTCATATTACAACGGTGTGTCTGACGTTGGGTGCGCACCACCACCGCCAGAGACACTTTATTGTACTATGAGGGACCCAGTGGCAGTGCCGTCGACCAAAAGCGGCCACACCCACCTCTTCAGACAAACAGCACTCTCAAGGGTCCAAGCGCATAGTGGCGATAGCACGGCCCCGTGTGGGGAGTTTGGCCATTTCGTGAGGTGGAAACATGTCGTATGCTGGACAATCAGGTGAAGAAAATTACGAGATTGGAAAAGTCATTCAGAATAGTCCACAGGCAAGACCTTTTCATAGGAAAGCTAGGTGTCAGCCGGGCAGGGTGGGGCAAAAGATTTTGAAATCCAGTTGTGGTTCATTTTAATGAAGGTTAGATCATCTACATTTTGGGTAGCCAGACGAGTCCTTTTTTCTGTTAGTATTGAACCTGCAGCACTGAATACTCTTTCTGATAGGACACTAGCTGCCGGGCAAGCAAGCTCCTGCAATGCATATTCTGCCAATTCTGGCCAGGTGTCTAATTTGGATGCCCAGTAATCAAATGGGAATGACGGTTGAGGGAGAACGTCGATAAGGGATGAAAAATAGTTTGTAACCATACTGGACAAATGTTGTCTCCTGTCACTTTGAATTGATGCTGCAGTACCTGTCCTGTCTGCGGTCATAGAAAAATCACTCCACAACCTGGTCAGAAAACCCCTCTGGCCAACGCCACTTCTGATTTCTGCCCCTCTAACACCTCTGGTCTGCTGGCCCCTGGAGCTCGTGTGAGAACGATCACGGGCGCTGTGTGCAGGGAATGCCAGAAGCAAACGGTCAACAAGAGTTGATTGTTTTGTTGCTAATATTAGTTCCAAGTTCTCATGTGGCATAATATTTTGCAATTTGCCTTTATAGCGAGGATCAAGGAGGCAGGCCAACCAGTAATCGTCATCGTTCATCATTTTTGTAATGCGTGTGTCCCTTTTGAGGATACGCAAGGCATAATCCGCCATGTGGGCCAAAGTTCCCGTTGTCAAATCTGCGGTTGTGCTTGGTTGAGGGGCAGTTGCAGGCAAATCTACGTCACTTGTGTCCCTCAAAAAACCAGAACCCGGCCTTGCCACGCCACCAATTTCCCGTGCCCCCGGGAAAGCTTCCTCATTAAAAATATACTCATCCCCATCATCCTCCTCATCCTCCACCTCCTCTTCGCCCGGTACCTCGTCATGTACACTGCCCTGACCAGACAATCGCTGACTGTCATCAAGGCTTTCCTCTTCCTCTGGTGCAGACGCCTGATCCTTTATGTGCGTCAAACTTTGCATCAGCAGACGCATTAGGGGGATGCTCATGCTTATTATGGCGTTGTCTGCACTAACCAGCCGTGTGCATTCCTCAAAACACTGAAGGACTTGACACATGTCTTGAATCTTCGACCACTGCACACCTGACAACTCCATGTCTGCCATCCTACTGCCTGCCCGTGTATGTGTATCCTCCCACAAAAACATAACAGCCCGCCTCTGTTCGCACAGTCTCTGAAGCATGTGCAGTGTTGAGTTCCACCTTGTTGCAACGTCTATGATTAGGCGATGCTGGGGAAGGTTCAAAGAACGCTGATAGGTCTGCATACGGCTGGAGTGTACAGGCGAACGGCGGATATGTGCGCAAAGTCCACGCACTTTGAGGAGCAGGTCGGATAACCCCGGATAACTTTTCAGGAAGCACTGCACCACCAGGTTTAAGGTGTGAGCCAGGCAAGGAATGTGTTTCAGTTGGGAAAGGGAGATGGCAGCCATGAAATTCCTTCCGTTATCACTCACTACCTTGCCTGCCTCAAGATCTACAGTGCCCAGCCACGACTGCGTTTCTTGCTGCAAGAACTCGGACAGAACTTCCGCGGTGTGTCTATTGTCGCCCAAACACTTCATAGCCAATACAGCCTGCTGACGTATGCCAGTAGCTGCCCCATAATGGGAGACCTGGTGTGCAACAGTGGCAGGTGCGGATGGAGTGTTTGTGCGACTGCGGTCTGTGGACGAGCTCTTGCTTCTGCAGGAGGACGAGGAGGAGGAGGAGGAGGGGGTGCGAACGGCTACAGACAACTGTTTACTAGACCGTGGGCTAGGCAGAACTGTCCCAAACTTGCTGTCCCCTGTGGACCCTGAATCCACCACATTTACCCAGTGTGCCGTGATGGACACGTAACGTCCCTGGCCATGCCTACTGGTCCATGCATCTGTTGTCAGGTGCACCTTTGTGCTCACAGATTGCCTGAGTGCATGGACGATGCGCTCTTTAACATGCTGGTGGAGGGCTGGGATGGCTTTTCTGGAAAAAAAGTGTCGACTGGGTAGCTCGTAGCGTGGTACAGCGTAGTCCATCAGGTCTTTGAAAGCTTCGCTTTCAACTAACCGGTAGGGCATCATCTCTAACGAGATTAGTCTAGCTATGTGGGCGTTCAAACCCTGTGTACGCGGATGCGAGGCTAAGTATTTCCTTTTTCTAACCATAGTCTCATGTAGGGTGAGCTGGACTGGAGAGCTGGAGATCGTGGAACTAGCGGGGGTGCCGGTGGACATGGCAGACTGAGAGACGGTGGGAGATGGTATTGTTGCCGCCGGTGCCCTAGATGCAGTGTTTCCTACTACGAAACTGGTGATTCCCTGACCCTGACTGCTTTGGCCTGGCAAAGATACCTGCACAGATACAGCAGGTGGTGCGCTAAATGGTGGTCCTACACTGCCGGAAGGGATGTTGCGTTGATGACTAGCTTCATTGGCCGAGGGTGCAACAACCTTAAGGGACGTTTGGTAGTTAGTCCAAGCTTTCAAATGCATGGTGGTTAAATGTCTATGCATGCAACTAGTATTGAGACTTTTCAGATTCTGACCTCTGCTTAAGGAAGTAGAACATTTTTGACAGATGACTTTGCGCTGATCAATTGGATGTTGTTTAAAAAAATGCCAGACTGCACTCTTTCTAGCATCGGATACCTTTTCAGGCATTGCAGACTGAGCTTTAACCGGATGGCCACGCTGTCCTCCACCAGGTTTTGGCTTTGCCACGCGTTTTGGGCAAGATACGGGCCCGGCAGATGGAACCTGTGGCGATGTTGATGCCTGCTGCGGCCCCTCCTCCTCCTCTGCTTCAGAACTGCTGCCGCCTGCACCCTGTTCCCCCAATGGCTGCCAATCGGGGTCAAGAACTGGGTCATCTAATAACTCTTCTTGTACCTCCTGCGCAACTTCGTCTGTGTCACCGTGTCGTTCGGTGGTATAGCGTTCGTGATGGGGCAACATAGTCTCATCAGGGTCTGATTCTTGATCAGCACCCTGCGAGGGCAATGTTGTGGTCTGAGTCAAAGGACCAGCATAGTAGTCTGGCTGTGGCTGTGCGTCAGTGCACTCCATGTCAGATTCAATTTGTAATGGGCATGGACTGTTAACTGCTTCACTTTCTAAGCCAGGGACGGTATGTGTAAAGAGCTCCATGGAGTAACCCGTTGTGTCGCCTGCTGCATTCTTCTCTGTTGTTGTTTTTGCTGAAGAGGACAAGGAAGTGACTTGTCCCTGACCGTGAACATCCACTAACGACGCGCTGCTTTTACTTTTACCAGTTTCACGAGATGAGGCAAAAGAGCTAGAGGCTGAGTCAGCAAGATAAGCCAAAACTTGCTCTTGCTGCTCCGGCTTTAAAAGCGGTTTTCCTAATCCCAGAAAAGGGAGCGTTCGAGGCCTTGTGTAGCCGGACGACGAACCTGGCTCCACAGCTCCAGACTTAGGTGCAATATTTTTTCCCCCACGACCACCTGATGCTCCACCACTACCACTACCCTCATTACCAGCTGACAATGAACGCCCCCGGCCACGACCTCTTCCACTAGACTTCCTCATTGTTTTAAAAACGTAACCAAACTAACGTTATTTGTTGCAGTCACACAACTTACACGGTGAGCTATAACTTCAGTATGATTTAGCTACCCCTTTACAGGTTGGTGAGACCACAGCGAAAATCAGGCCCAATGTTACACACTCTTTTTTTGGTGGCTGCAAATTAGAGAGATGCCCCACACGCAGGACTGTCACTGAAGCACAAATGTTAATATTAATGTCACACTATTATTTTTTTTTTATTTTTATTTTTTTCAGGAACACTTTAGAAACCCCCCCAAAAAAAAAAAAAAGATTTTTGCAGGGAGAATTTAGAAAACAAATGTAACAAACTATATGCTTTCTATGGGCCACTGAGTGAGAGATGACGCACACAGGAATCAGGAGTGGCACACAAGCCCAGAGGCCAATATTTTTCTACCAATGATTGATGGAGTTATTTTCTCTGGTAGATTTTGGAACCCAAATCAAGGAAAAAAAATGTAGGCTTTCTATGGACCACAATTGGAGAGAGAGAGAGAGAGAGAGAGAGATGGCACACCCAGGAGTCAAGACTGGCACACAAGCAGAAAGGCCAATATTAATCTCCCACTGTTTTTTTTTTTTTTTTTGTTTTTTTTTTTTTTTCAGGGAGACTTTAGAAAAAAAAATAATAAAAAAAATATGATTTTATCAGGAAGAATTTAGAAACCAAATAAAATAAAATGATTTTTTCAGGGAGAATTTATAAAACAAATAAAAACAAAAATAGGCGTTCTATGGCCCACTGACTGAGAGATGACGCACACAGGAGTCAGGAGTGGCACACAAACCCAGAGGCCAATATTTTTCTACCAATGATTGATGTAGTTATTTTCTCTGGTAGATTTTAGAACCCAAATCAAGGAAAAAAAATATAGGCTTTCTATGGACCACAATTGGAGAGAGAGAGAGAGAGAGAGAGAGAGAGAGAGAGAGAGAGAGAGATGGCACACCCAGGAGTCAAGACTGGCACACAAGCAGAAAGGCCAATATTAATCTCCCACTGTTTTTTTTGGTTGTTTTTTTTTTTTTTTTTTCAGGGAGACTTTAGAAAAAAAAATAATAAAAAAAATATGATTTTATCAGGAAGAATTTAGAAACCAAATAAAATAAAATGATTTTTTCTGGGAGAATTTATAAAACAAATAAAACCAAAAATAGGCGTTCTATGGCCCACTGACTGAGAGATGACGCACCCAGGAGTCAAGACTGGCACACAAGCAGAAAGGCCAATATTAATCTCCCACTGTTTTTTTTTTTTTTTTTCAGGGAGACTTTAGAAAAAAAAATAATAAAAAAAATGTGATTTTATCAGGAAGAATTTAGAAACCAAATAAAATAAAATGATTTTTTCAGGGAGAATTTAGAAAACAAATAAAACCAAAAATAGGCGTTCTATGGCCCACTGACTGAGAGATGACGCACCCAGGAGTCAAGACTGGCACACAAGCAGAAAGGCCAATATTAATCTCCCACTGTTTTTTTTTTTTTTTTCAGGGAGACTTTAGAAAAAAAAATAATAAAAAAAATGTGATTTTATCAGGAAGAATTTAGAAACCAAATAAAATAAAATGATTTTTTCTGGGAGAATTTATAAAACAAATAAAACCAAAAATAGGCGTTCTATGGCCCACTGACTGAGAGATGACGCACCCAGGAGTCAAGACTGGCACACAAGCAGAAAGGCCAATATTAATCTCCCACTGTTTTTTTTTTTTTTTTTCAGGGAGACTTTAGAAAAAAAAATAATAAAAAAAATGTGATTTTATCAGGAAGAATTTAGAAACCAAATAAAATAAAATGATTTTTTCAGGGAGAATTTAGAAAACAAATAAAACCAAAAATAGGCGTTCTATGGCCCACTGACTGAGAGAGAGAGAGAGAGAGATGGAACGCTTAGTACTGGCACACAAGCCCAAAGGGCAATATTAATCTCCCTTTTTTTTTCCAGGGAGAATTTCTAAAACCCAAAAAAAAAAAAAAATAGGCTTTCTATGGCCCACTATTTGTGAGAGAGATGGGACGCTCAGGACTGGCACAGATGGCACGCTCAGGACTGGCACAGAAGCCCAGAGGCCAATATTAATCTCCCTTTTTTTCTGGTAGAATTTATAAAACCAAAAAAAAATTTAAATAGGCTTTCTATGGCCCACTATTTGTGAGAGAGATGGCACGCTCAGGACTGGCACAGATGGCACGCTCACAACTGGCACACAAGCCCAGAGGCCAATATTAATCTCCCTTTTTTCAGGGAAAATTTATAAAACAAAAAAAAAAAATAAATAGGCTTTCTATGGCCCACTATTTGTGAGAGAGATGGCACGCTCAGGGCTGGCACAGATGGCACGCTCAGGACTGGCACACAAGCCCAGAGGCCAATATTAATCTCCCTTTTTTTCAGGGAGAATTTATAAAACCCCCAAAAAAAATAAAATAGGCTTTCTATGGCCCACTATTTGTGAGAGAGATGGGACGCTCAGGACTGGCACAGATGGCACGCTCAGGACTGGCACAGAAGCCCAGAGGCCAATATTAATCTCCCTTTTTTTCTGGGAGAATTTATAAAACCAAAAAAAAATTTAAATAGGCTTTCTATGGCCCACTATTTGTGAGAGAGATGGCACGCTCAGGACTGGCACAGATGGCACGCTCACAACTGGCACACAAGCCCAGAGGCCAATATTAATCTCCCTTTTTTCAGGGAAAATTTATAAAACAAAAAAAAAAATTAAATAGGCTTTCTATGGCCCACTATTTGTGAGAGAGATGGCACGCTCAGGGCTGGCACAGATGGCACGCTCAGGACTGGCACACAAGCCCAGAGGCCAATATTAATCTCCCTTTTTTCAGGGAAAATTTATAAAACAAAAAAAAAAATTAAATAGGCTTTCTATGGCCCACTATTTGTGAGAGAGATGGCACGCTCAGGGCTGGCACAGATGGCACGCTCAGGACTGGCACACAAGCCCAGAGGCCAATATTAATCTCCCTTTTTTTCAGGGAGAATTTATAAAACCAAAAAAAAAAAAAAATAGGCTTTCTATGGCCCACTATTTGTGAGAGAGATGGCACGCTCAGGGCTGGCACAGATGGCACGCTCAGGACTGGCACACAAGCCCAGAGGCCAATATTAATCTCCCTTTTTTTCATGGAGAATTTATAAAACCCCAAAAAAAATAAAATAGGCTTTCTATGGCCCACTATTTGTGAGAGAGATGGCACACTCAGGACTGGCACACAAGCCCAAAGGCCAATATTAATCTCCCACTGTATTTTTATCAGGGAGAATTTATACACCCCACAAAAAAAAATACAGAAAAATGAAAAGGCTTTCTATGGCCCACTATGTGAGAGAGATGGCACACACAGGGATGGCACTCTAGCAGAAATGCCAAATTGCCAATCTTAATCTCCCACCAAAAAAAAAACAAAAAAAAAAACAGGGAATGTCCTACAATTACTATCTCCCTGCCTGCAGTAATCTCAGCCAGGTATGGCAGGCAGCTACTATCTCCCTGCCTGCAGTAATCTCAGCCAGGTATGGCAGGCAGCAATAAGGAGTGGACTGATGCACAAATGAAATAAAAAGTGTGGACAAACAAAAAAGATAGCTGTGCAGAAAGGAAGGAACAAGAGGATTTGTGCTTTGAAAAAAGCAGTTGGTTTGCACAGCGGCGTACACACAGCAATGCAGCTATCAGGGAGCCTTCTAGGGCAGCCCAATGAGCTACAGCGCTGAGGGGAAAAAAAAAAAAAAAAAAACTTCCACTGTCCCTGCACACCGAGGGTGGTGTTGGACAGTGCAAATCGCTGCAGCACAAGCGGTTTTGTGGTTAATGGACCCTGCCTAACGCTATCCCTGCTTCTGACAAAGCGGCAGCAACCTCTCCCTAAGCTCAGATCAGCAGCAGTAAGATGGCGGTCGGCGGGAACGCCTCTTTATAGCCCCTGTGACGTCGCAGACAGCAAGCCAATCACTGCAATGCCCTTCTCTAAGATGGTGGGGACCAGGACCTATGTCATCACGCTGCCCACACTCTGCGTTTACCTTCATTGGCTGAGAAATGGCGCTTTTCGCGTCATTGAAACGCGACTTTGGCGCGAAAGTCGCGTACCGCATGGCCGACCCCGCACAGGGGTCGGATCGGGTTTCATGAAACCCCGACTTAGCCAAAAGTCGGCGACTTTTGAAAATGTTCGACCCGTTTCGCTCAACCCTACTGATGACACACGTATAACACACTGATGACACATGGATGACACACACTGATGACACACTGATGACACATGGATGACACACTGACACATGGATGACACACTGATGACACATGGATGACACACTGAAGACACACACTGATGACACACTGACGACACACGGATGACACATTGATGACACACAGATGATACACTGATGACACATGGATGACACATTGATGACACATGGATTATACACTGAGGACAGTACTGATGACACCAGTACTATTTTTTTCACACGTCCTGATATTTCCAGTACCGGAAAAAACAGTACCGGAGATATCTGTGTCCATGTATCTGTGTGTGTAATATGTCCATCACAAGGATGGTAACCGTGTGCCGCATCATTACCACACGGATGGCTGCCGGGGAAGAAGCGCTACAGTAAGCATTGTTCCCCGGCAGCTGGTACTGAAGATGGCTCTCATCATTCTCCCCTGCTCTGCCGGTGATCTGGGGGGAGCAGAGGAGAATGATGAGAGTTATCTTAAAGTCCGAATGATGGCAGCAAGTGGGGCCTTTTGGGACTCTTACCACCATCATTTGACACCTGCTGCCGCTAATAACAGTGACAGCAGGAACACATGATCGGGGTATTATACCTCAGCTGCCGCCTGCGATCTAACGAAATAAATTAATGAAATACCCGACGTAATTAAAAAAAAACAGTGTGGGCTCCCCCCCATTTTTGACAACCAGCCTTGCTAAAGCTCACAGCTGGGGGCTGATATTCTCAGGCTAGTAAGGGGCCCTTGATATAGCCCCCAGCCTAAAAACTGCAGCCCACAGCTGCCCAGAAAAGGTGCATCTATTAGATGCACCAATTCTGGCACTTTGCCCGACTCTTCCCACTTGCCCTGTAGTGGTGGCAAGTGGGGTTAATATTTTTAGGGGTTGATGTCACCTTAGTATTGTCAGGTGACATCAAGTCCACGGCTTAGTAATGGAGAGGTGTCTATAAGACACCTCTCCATTACTAATCCTATAGTTATATGTTAAATAAAAACACAGCCAGAATAAAGTCCTTTAATTTAAAAAAATTACACAGACTCCTTTATTAATCTCAATTAAACCATACTTACTGCAACTCCTAATTCTTGCAAAGCCCTCCATCTCCTGTACTAAAAGTAAAATAAAAAAACAATAATATACCATACCTGTCCGTCGATGTGTCCCACGCTGTAATCCATGTCTGGGGGCTAAATAGTTTTCAACCTGGAGGGTGCCAAGATGTGACCGTCCTGGCTGAAAAGTACTGGTGAATGAGCTGCTGAGAGCGCACCAGCAGTGACATCATTGAGGCCGGGCTGAACTGCGGTGATCTCTGGACCGTGGGAAAAAGCTGGTGATGATGTCACCGCTGGTAAATGACGCTGTGCTGTCAGCAGGCTCATTCACCAGTGGTTTCAGTGGTAAAAGTTCCAAAAGCCCCCACCTGCTGTCATCGTTCAGACTTTAATATAACTCTCATCATGCTCCCCTGCTCGCGCTTATTGCCGACATAGCAGGGGAGAATGATGAGAGCCGTCTTCAGCACCAGCCGCCGAGGAACAGCGCTTACTGTAACGCTTCTTCCCCGGCGGCTGTTCATGTGATACTGATGGTGCACACGGACGGCATCCGTGTGCGGTACGTGTTTACGTGGACCATTGACTTGAATGGGTCCATGTGATCAGTGCAGCTGCACAAAAATGGACATGTCGATGTGTGGGTCAATCGGACACACGGTCCATGAAAAAACACAGATATGTGCACAGACCCATTCATTTGAATGGGTCTATGTGTGTTCAGTGTCTCCGGTACGTGTGAAAACTGTCACCACACTTACTGGAGACACTGATGTGTGAAAGAGGCCTTAGGGTGATTTTTATCAGCTTTGAACCCTACCTGCTTTACATTTGTAGGCGTGGCATGACTTTTTTCAGATGAGACCCTAACTTTACAGTCTCTCCTCATCATGTGCATGAACCGCTGTCGCTAAAGATACAAGTTTGGTCACCTCATCAATGGAAAATAGAAGGGGAGCTGTATAGCCCAATGATGTCTGTGACTATGACTGAAACATAGATGATGTATGTTCTTAAGTTTTATTCATGTGAAAGAAGTAAGTACACAAAGACGACACCATATTTGAGCCCCTTGCTGAAGTTGCCATACAATCCAGAGGTTGTGTTACAGGGCAGTCACAGTAATGTCCATCCAATAATCCCATTTACGGTGTTACCAGAGGTTGGGAGAATTTGCCAACTCAAGGGGAGGGTTTCTGGTAATCTCAATTTACAGTAGGAAGCCATTGTGCATAATTTGTGCAATCCCGTATCCCGCTACGTGGCTACAGCAAGAGATGGAGCACGTATGAATGTGATCGGCGGACGTGGTTCTCCTGTGTACCGCCACTCTCTTCTTAGCTTGTGCTTTTTGGCTGCTTCATCCAGCATTTCTTTTTCCTTTCAGATACAGTAAGAGGATTGACAAGCTAATACCAGCAGCCAAAGGGCTCAAAGGGTGAAGAGGTTAAATAGATTGGAGTTATATATTGAATGGTTATCCCCAGGATGCCTGGACATCTCAAGTAACGATTTCCACTTGCAATGACCTTCACTGTGTCGATGGCTTTTCCATTGTTGTCACTTGTTAGACAATTCAGTAGAAGTCAATTGATGCTTTCTACTTACAGTTGTTTTTACGATGTTGTGAAACTAAAAAATGGCAAATTGATTTGAAACTGTCCAGATTATCAGTCTTTTATGGTTTATTATATTATTTGGATGTTGAAATTCAACACATGGACGCATGAACAATCTCGGCAAACCTCGTCTGAGCAGTAGACTTCGCAGATCATACTATATTGTTGTTTGGGGACAGGACAATTTACCTGGACGTCCCCTGATTCTTCAGGTGTTTTGAACCCCTTCCCAAAATGTCAATGTTTTTAATTTTTGTTCTTTCGGTTTTTTTTCCTACCCCTCTTCCCAGATCCATAAGTTTTTCCCCATCCACATTGCCATATGAGGGCTTGTTTTTGTAGGACAAGTTGTAGTTTTGAATGACAGAATTATTTTTACTATTCTATGTACTGAAAAACGAGTCCAAGTTCTGTGGAAAAAATGCAATTCCACAGCAATTTTTTGTGATCTATTTTTACGGTGTTTATTGTGAGGTAAAAATGACCTGGCATCATAGTTCTCCAGGTCAGTATGAATACGACGATACCAATCTTGTATTTTTTTTTTTCATTTAAGCGGTGAAAAAAAGTGAAAATTTGTAAAATATGTTGCTTTCGTCACCAAGTTCTGAGACCTGTAGTGTTTTGATTTTTCAGCTTTGCGTCTGGGTGAGGGCCTATATTTTGCGTGTCAAGCTGACAGCTTTATTGAAACCATTTTGGGGTAGATATGTCATTTTAATCACTTTCTATTTACTTAATTGTGGTGTTGCAGCGAACCCCCCCAAAAAACCCACACGAGTCTAACATTTCTTTATTTTTTCTCTTTACGGCATTTATCGATCTGGTTAATTTTTTAGATATTAGAAGTTTATGGAAACAGCAATACCAAATCTGTTTATTTTTTTTATTTTTTTATTTTTAAAAGTGATTAGGTTATGTTTTTAAACAATTTTTAAAATATTTTACTCCATTTAGAAGACTGGAATTGGGTTTTCATTTCACAATCTTTTAAAAAAAAAATTAGAAATATTGAAATTTTCACACTGTTAACAAGGGCTCCTTTAGATTCCTGCTTCCTGTTCTTTCAGCAGGCTCCTTTATCAGCAGAGGCAGGATTACACCTCTACAAATAGCTGATAACACAGAATCTACCAATCACAATAGGCTATGTCACAGATCCCCCCTCTCTTCACAATAGCCTTTGCACACGCTCATTAGATGTGTCAGTGAAAAAGATTGCTGCTAATGTACAAGTATATTTCCTGAAAGGACAGGAAGTATGAATCCAGAATAGCCTTAGTGGCCCGCTGAAGGAAAATTAGAAGATTTATATATTTTTGTTAAATACATATTGTATGGAAAAAAAAATATTTAAATGAAAAATTGAATTTTGTGGGTCATTTTTGGAGAATGCATTCTGTTTAAAACATAGAAATGTGCCCACTAATTTATAATGAAGAGGGAGCAGTTGAGACATTAAAGCTTACTAGCAATTAATGAGCATAGTGAAGGGGAGGATGTGTTGAAGAATTGCTCTTTCTATTATACCGTTTCACAGTATTTTGCAGTATTATTTTTTTCTGGGGGCGTTGTTATATTCACAATATATGTAATTAATGCTTTGGATCTCCAGCTAATTCACAGATCATGCAACCAATTCGATATGGTTTACATCATACCATCATATCTTATGGGACTCATTAATGTCCTCCTTCAAAAGTGTTTGGTGCTTCTGGCTCGGGAAGATGGTTCAGTGATGGCGACATTTGTTGTTTTACATTTAGTATGCACTTAAAGAGCTTGCCGCCATTCTCCTTATTCTAACGCTTTGCTATTTGTTCCTTTCCATTTCTAAGTTATAACCCCTTCTTTATTGTACAGTATGTAAATCTAGTGTGTTATACTATAGAGGTGGTCCTCAACTCTTATCCATAGTAGTCTTAATAAGGATGACGCCCACTTGGCTAATTAGATTCACAAACAAAAAATTATTGCGGCTCGGAGCCAGTATTGGCCAGTTATGCTAATGTGAGCATAGACCTGGTAGGACATGGGTGGGATGGGGCATGGTCGTGCCCGACCTCAAATTCATCATAGATTGTCACCAAAGAGACGTACCTTGTTCCAGAAGCTCCAGAGTTGGAGTCCATTTCTGGAGGCCCCAAATACTTAAGTTGCACACACTACTTAATGAATAAGGTGACTGTACTCCACCAAACGCTTCATTAGCTCTCTGTGCGCTATGTGTGTAATGCTTAAATATTAACTAAACTTTTTTTTTTTTTTAATAAATTTTTCCAATGTTGAATCTTATGAAACTTTACAAATCACTTAATTAGGGAAATGTATTCCTGTAACAAAGCTTTGCCCAGTCTATTTGCCTACAGCTGCATTGATATCAGAAGGGTCTCATTTGGAGAACAAATGATGGCAGTGATGTATCACTAACTCTCCATATTTTTTTTTCTTGCACCTGGTCCTGTGCGGGTCCACAGTTCCATTATCACTTGAATCCGGTGAGCCGACTCTCCCATTTCCCTGACATTTATATAACTCTGGGGATTAGCACAACACTCAAACACAACACTCAGAGGAGGAGACAGGTGCTGACCTATCACTGCCATCATCTGTACTCCACACGAGTGCGTTCAACTGGGGAAAAGCAGGGGTTAAGCAGCCATTTTGCATGCAATTTTTACAGGCTTTAAGACAAATCCTCTAATAAAGTGATTTGCAAAGTTTTATAACTTTTCATAGTGGACAAAATACTAAAAAAAATTGCTGAAATTTTAATTATAATTTATTCTCTCTGATTGGGTCAGTAAAAAAAATAAATGTTGAAAATGGAACCCGCGTTGAAGATGTGTTCCTGTCCCCATAAATTATTCACTGGATAGTTGACAGCTATCAGATTGTGGTGGTCCCACCAATGACCACATCAAGTACGTTGTATTTATTTTCTTATCCTATTCTAGTTTTCCTTCCACAAAACACAACCAGGAGTAGTTAAATGGAGCGGAAGACCACGGGTCTTTTGAAATATATCAAGGTAGCCAAGTGCAGCATTGCGCTCAGCTCTCTTCGACAGTGGCGGTAAAATTGAACCGATCGATAGGGCGCATGCGCAACCGACTGCTCTATTCATCTTCTTCTGGCCACAGTCTCGTGGACAAGGAGGCCACAACTTTGTGGGAGACTGGAATACCCTTTTAGTAGATATTTAGTTCTTTTTTTGTACATTTTTCCTTTTACAGTTTCACAAGAAACAGCTGAAAGTTCTGAAAGATTATGGCTGATTATTATTCCTCTTGAGCAAAATCAAGACTACATAAAGCCACTAAGCTACATTAATTGCAATTAAAAATAGGAGTCAAAGGGTAATAATGTATATCTATCACACAATCCTTACACATTTCAATGGATAAGAAGAAAGACAGATGCCGAAAGAAAAAAAAAGAATTTAAATATCCGTATTGCGTTACAATGTGATCCGCGCCGGCCCGAGAGCCAGATGTCCACTGACCTACACTGACCACTGTGCCTAGACCATATGGTTTTGCAGATTTCAGTGTTAATTGGGCTGCTGATTTTTGATCTTTCAGATTAATCCAAGAGCCAAAATCATAATTTTTTTTTTACTAGGAAGAAATTAAGAATAATTATTTTTTACATAAAAGTAAATGGATGTAGAGAGGGCGGCACCAGGAATCCGGACGATTGTAGGGTCTAAAAATAATAATGTAAATTCTACCGTTTCTTAAACTGTTATATTGCCATAAAACAAGTGCAGAGAACGGCTGCACCTAATGACATGCATTATACAAATGATAGGTGTTTTTATGTTAAACATCAATTACCATATAAGCATTGAATATAAAATATACCCGTCTTTAATTAGGATAACTGTTTGTCTGTGTTGTGGAAAATTATTTATAAACTCATTAGCAAAGCCTAAGAATGGCTATAGCTAATAATTATTCGTAGGGGGAAAAAACTGAAATGCATTTTTTAATTAGGTGTTAAATTACTACATAGCCGGGACCATTTTGTGCTTAATTGCAGTTTTTCATTTCTGTATCTGAAATAAATGGATGGTTGAAAAGACTAAATTACACATTATTTTAGAATTGTGGCACTGTGTAAGGGCTCCTGCATATGGCTGTGCTTTGACTTTGTAGATGTACGGATATGGACATTCTGCCAAGTTTTCTTCTTGAAGAAACAAGTTTGTTGTTTTGAAAAGTTATGTCATGCAATGTGGACTGTGATGTACAGTGTGACTTGAGATGTATGTTAAATGTGTTAGGAATACTGATAGTGTGTGTAGTTTGACCACAGGGATAGTTAGAATTTGTAGTTGGTAGTAGCCCAGAGTGAGAGGGGTTGAGCTGCTTGGAAAGTGACAATTTACTCTCAGAGAGGCAGTTGGTCCTGGATTGTGTGGGAAAAGGCTCTAAGGTCATTGTGATCAGTGCTGCATTCTGGGGTGTCCCTAAGAGAGAGGAGACCAAAATAAAGAGATAGCAAGATCCGGAGCAGAAATGACCAAAAGACAGAGTGACCTTCCTGAGACGGGTCCTGGGAGTAGGAGCCTAGCAGAAAGGCCTACAGTTTACAGCTCGTAAGGTAATGGGCCTGAACAGGACTGAGTATGAGAGATGAATAGATTGTCCTGGGCGGAAGTTCCAGAGCATCAGGGGGGCTTGAAGCTAAGTCTGGCCTTGTGGGCATCCTAAGGGGAAAGTATATGTTGGAATGTTTGGAATATGGGGGGAGTAAAGGACTATTGTTAAGCAGGACTGTAAAGCTAAAGGTGGGTTGTGGTGAAGTAGTGAGAAACAGTGAAAACAGAAGACAAGCTGAAAGAGTAAAAGAATAAAAGTGAAGATAGTATCCTCCCTTTCTTTCTCTTTTGTACTCTATGTGGAAAATGCTTCGAGTTGTAAAGGAAACGTTCATGAGACTGTGGACCTGCTACATCCTGTACTGCATGTATTCCCTACCAAGTTCCCGTTCAGTAAAGAGTTTAATTTTGAATGATCGTGTCCCTCATTGAACTGTAGAACATCTGGTCCTGGAGAACCTGCAGCAATAGTTATATTTGGCTTGCACCCTCAGAGCACAAATTAACACACCAAGCCAGGATCCTTATTTTTATGCAGTGCGCCAGGTGCCAGAGATGAATGCTTTGCCCCCAACTACTGCCCCACGCCACATTACATATATGTAATACGACGCTCATAGTTTTCAATAGGGTCAAACTGGTATGGCGCATGGAATGTCCACCACTCAGAAGAGGTGCCAAATTTATTAAGTAGCGTCTTCTAATCCAACAAGACCGATGTAGCGCGAGTCTGCACTTACCTGTCATAATGGATTAGGGTCATATTGTTCAGATACTGTGATTACATTTGATATTATCAGCACTGTTTTATATCAGCACAGAAAAATATTTAGAATTGAGAGTCCTCAGTGGTTGATACCTTTTAATGGCTAACTGAAAAGATGGTAACAAATTGCAAACTTTCGAGACTACTCAGGTCTTTTCATCAGGCATAGACTAATAGAAATTCTGAAGAATCACATATTTATGCACAATACAGCCCAGAAAAATGCCATAGATAAGACAGGTGACGTGAAGCAGAACTACCACTATGTGAGAGTGCTAAAATGTTTATGTCCATAAATACTGGAACAGTTCATAGATAAGGAGTGTGAATGTTTTGTTGTTCTCTGATTGGGGTCTGGTTCTGTTATGATGACCCCACATGGTCTGAGGGGCAAATTCCTTAGTTGATGTAAAAAGACATAAATCCATGCGACACATTCATTCCTGCACTGAGAGTGTCAAAGGTCATCATCAGATTATATTCCCAGACTATTCGGTCTCTCTGAGATTTGAAGTTACCTTTTAATACAAGTAATTTCATGTCCATAATGCTATGATATCAGCACAGGGATTTTTGTGCTGTAAATAGTCATTAACAATTTTCAACTATCAACTGAATAGATGATAACTGGCAGAAGGATGGGATTCCTAAAGCTTGGGAATTGGATCACCCATTCTGGTGATCATGGGGTTCCAGTAGTTGGACATTGCATGATCCATTAGTTGTGATTAGTGATGGGAGCAAGTGCTCGGTACTCGAAATTGCTTAGAGTGCTCAAGTATGCACCGATTATCACGGGTGCTCGTATATTATGTTCAAGTCCCCATAGTAACATGTTTCGTGGTTGTTAGATACCCACAACAAATGCAAGGATTGCATTACATACATTGGCAATTCCTGCATGTTTTTTTGCTGTGTAGATAAAACTGGAGCACACAGCATGCAAAAAAATGTGTGGTGCAAGCATCCTGGACTATCAATTGCATAATCTGTCAGATATATGAAGATATAAAAAGGCAGCACTCTATTAGTAAGTAAAAAGCGTGGACATTATTAGCCCATGTGGCCAGATGAGCTAGTAAATCCACACTTTTTGCTTATTAATGGAATGCTGCTTCTTTTTAGATAGATAGATAGATAGATGTTATTTAGATAGATAATAAATAGATAATAGATAGCTAAATAGATAGAAGATAGATAATAGAGAGATAGATAAATAGATAATAAATAGATAATAAATAGATAATAGATAGATGAGAGAGATAGATAGATAGATAGTACATAGATAGTAAATAGATAATAGATAGATAAATAGATAGATGATAGATAGATAATAAATAGATACTAGATAGATAAATAGATGATAGATAGATAATATATAGATAATAGATAGATAATAGATAGATACTAGATAGATAAATAGATAATAGATAGATAATTAGATAGATGATAGATAGATAATAGATAGATGATAGATAGATATATGATAGATATATAATACATAGATAGATAATAAATAGATCAAAGATAGATAATAAATAGATAATAGATAGATTAATAGATGGTAGATAGATAATATATAGATAATAGATAGATACTAGATAGATACTAGATAATAGATAGATAATTAGATAGATTATAGATAGATAGATAGATAGATAGATGATAGATAGATAATAGATAGATAATAGATAGATAATAGATAGATAGATAGATAATAGATAGATGATAGATAGATATATGATAGATATATAATACATAGATAGATAATAAATAGATCAAAGATAGATAATAAATAGATACTAGATAGATAAATAGGTGATAGATAGATAATATATAGATAATAGATAGATAATAGATAGATACTAGATAGATAAATAGATAATAGATAGATAATTAGATAGATGATAGATAGATAATAGATAGATGATAGATATATATATATGATAGATATATAATACATAGATAGATAATAAATAGATCAAAGATAGATAATAAATAGATAATAGATAGATAAATAGATGGTAGATAATATATAGATAATAGATAGATACTAGATAGATACTAGATAATAGATAGATAATTAGATAGATTATAGATAGATAATAGATAGATGATAGATAGATAATAGATAGATAATAGATAGATGATAGATAGATAATTGATAGATTGATAATAGATAGATAATAGATAGATAGATAGATAATAGATAGATACTAGATAGATAGATAGGTAGATAGATAGATGATAGATATATAATACATAGATAGATACTAAATAGATAATAGATAGATAAGTAGATAGATGATAGATAGATAATAAACATATAATACATAGATAGATAAATAGATGATAGATAGAATACACTTTATATATTCTCCTTGTGTTGCCTCTGGTTTCTGCTATTTCTTCCTGTACAGTTTTTTTGCTTCATGTGGAATAAAATACAATGAGCTGAATTGCTGATTTAAAGGTACCTTCACACTGAACGATATCGCTAGCGATCCGTGACGTTGCAGCGTCCTGCCTAGCGATATCGTTGTGTTTGACACGCAGCAGCGATCAGGCCCCTGCTGTGATATCGCTGGTCGGAGCAGAAAGTCCAGAACTTTATTTCGTCGCTGGATCTCCCGCAGACATCGCTGAATCGGCGTGTGTGACACCGATCCAGCGATGTCTTCACTGGTAACCAGGGTAAACATCGGGTTACTAAGCGCAGGGCCGCGCTTAGTAACCCGATGTTTACCCTGGTTACCAGCGTAAACGTAAAAAAAAAAACACTACATACTTAGTGTACAAGTTTTGTACTTTTTTCTAAATCAGTTTATCCTTTTGATATTTGTTATCATTTATTTGATTTGCAGTTGGGAATTGTAACTCTTTTTTTCCTTATGGTTACTGCATACTTACATTCCGGTGTCTGTCCCCCGGCGCTGTGCTTCTCTGCACTGACTGTGAGCGCCGGCCGGCCATAAAGCACAGTGGTGTGCTTTTCGGCTGGCGCTCACAGTCAGTGCAGAGAAGCACAGCGCCGGGGGACAGACACCGGAATGTAAGTATGTAGGGTTTGTTTGTTTTTTTACGTTTACGCTGGTAACCAGGGTAAACATCGGGTTACTAAGCGCGGCCCTGCGCTTAGTAACCCAATGTTTACCCTGGTTACCAGGGGACTTTGCATAGTTGGTCGCTGGAGAGCTGTCTGTGTGACAGCTCTCCAGCGACCACACAGCGACGCTGCAGCAATCGGGATCATTGTCTAGATCGCTGCAGCGTCGCTAAATGTGACGGTACCTTAACTCTTTAGTTGCTTGTGCATTCATAGAACTTTCTACCACAATAGTTTTTTTTGCCAAGTGTACATAAGATCTGAACAATTGCAGATCTCACACGGTAACATGGTATGCCGCCCTCGGTGCACATTTCAGCTCCGCTACATAGTGGAGCAGGACATTTTGATTTTGCGTGTAGAGGTCATCAGTTATTTTTGGTCGCGCTGCCAATAGTTCCACTCATCTCCGCTGTCATCGATGCTACATTTGTAGGTTTCGTTGTTTCAGATGAGCGTTCCTACATGAGAACAGCTATCTGCGGTGACATTTATGGTTTTTTATTACGGCTTTATCTGCGGTCACACATCAGGATAAACTGTTTTGTTTTCCAATCTTGTTATTATAATCTAGTTGGTGCCATTTGGCTCGCGGACTCCCATCTTTCCCTTTCCTGTTGTTTACTTTCAGCTTGTACCTTATATCCTGCCTTTCATTTCCCACCCATCCTCTGTTGTCTCTACCCACACAGGTGTACCTTTTCCCTTTAACCTCCAGAGCTGCGCTTCTCCGAGCATCCATTTTTCTTCATGACCTCTCCCCAGGTGACCTTTCCATCTCTGAGGCCAGCCAGCACATGATATATTATTTGTAAAAGGAAGCAGATTTCACCATAGAATTGCAGGTTCTTCCACGAAATAAACAAAACGTGATTCTCTGTGAGACATTTATCTCCATGTGATAGTGTGCAGAACACACAGCGGAGATTGCAAACAGAGCCCATCACTGAGAAAAACCAGAATAATGGATTATATAAAATAAGAAATAGCTTAAAGATTGCTTTTAAAATTGTGTTCACCCAAAAGAATTGGAAGACCACGACAGCTTTCTTATGGAAAAAGCGCCACATCGGTCCACAGGTCGTGTCTGATATTTCGCAGCTCAACCCAAATAATCCTACATTGACCTAGCATTAAGGTCTTAAAGGGGGCCCATCACCAGGTCAAAAATGTCCAGTTTTTGCTCTCATATTGTTCCTTCTGCCCCCTGTGTGTCCCATTTATTTTATTTTATTTAAATCCGCCCTACACTTCTAGAGATAATGGCCTTTTAATTTAGTGCTAGTTTTTAATGTTGTTAAGAAAGGGGGCGTGGCTCACAGGGTAATTATGCAGAACAGCCTAAAGACACGCCCATAAATAATCCTGTGAGCCACTCCCCCGCTGTTCAGAGCAAAAAAAAATAGCACCAAATAAAAAGGCTCATATCTCTGGAACCATATAATGGATTTAGAAAAAAACAAAAAATGAAAAACTCAAGAGAGTTGCAGGAATAATGTTAGAGCAAAAACTTGACTATTTTGACCTGGTGATAGGTTCTCTTTAAGACAATTTCAAGTCAGATTATTATAGGATTCATTAGGTTGAGCTGCAATATCAGACATGACCTTTGGACCAACATGGACCTTTCTAGAAGAATTAAAAAAACTCTTTAATGGCCTGTCAATTTTTTCCTTTTTTTAATCTCCACATCCATAACTTTTTGATTTTTTTCATGAAGTGACTGTACAGGCTTTGTTTCCTTATGAACGAATTGTCTTATTTTTTAGTGCAGTTTGGTGGACAGTACATATTAATTACTGTAAGTTGAAGAAGAAATGCGGCACTCACCCTTTTGCATTAATTTCATAGTCTTTATTACACCTTTATAGGTTTAAACAAATTCAGTCCATGGGAGCGGTAGGCATTCCGAGGGGTGCAGGACCCGTTGGAGCGCTGAGTAGGGTTGAGCGAAACGGGTCGAACATTTTCAAAAGTCGCCGACTTTTGGCTAAGTCGGGGTTTCATGAAACCCGATCCGACCCCTGTGCGGGGTCGGCCATGCGGTACGCGACTTTCGCGCCAAAGTCGCGTTTCAATGACGCGAAAAGCGCCATTTCTCAGCCAATGAAGGTAAACGCAGAGTGTGGGCAGCGTGATGACATAGGTCCTGGTCCCCACCATCTTAGAGAAGGGCATTGCAGTGATTGGCTTGCTGTCTGCGACGTCACAGGGGCTATAAAGAGGCGTTCCCGCCGACCGCCATCTTACTGCTGCTGATCTGAGCTTAGGGAGAGGTTGCTGCCGCTTTGTCAGAAGCAGGGATAGCGTTAGGCAGGGTCCATTAACCACAAAACCGCTTGTGCTGCAGCGATTTGCACTGTCCAACACCACCCTCGGTGTGCAGGGACAGTGGAAGTTTTTTTTTTTTTTTTTTTCCCCTCAGCGCTGTAGCTCATTGGGCTGCCCTAGAAGGCTCCCTGATAGCTGCATTGCTGTGTGTACGCCGCTGTGCAAACCAACTGCTTTTTTCAAAGCACAAATCCTCTTGTTCCTTCCTTTCTGCACAGCTATCTTTTTTGTTTGTCCACACTTTTTATTTCATTTGTGCATCAGTCCACTCCTTATTGCTGCCTGCCATACCTGGCTGAGATTACTGCAGGCAGGGAGATAGTAGCTGCCTGCCATACCTGGCTGAGATTACTGCAGGCAGGGAGATAGTAATTGTAGGACATTCCCTGTTTTTTTTTTTGTTTTTTTTTTGGTGGGAGATTAAGATTGGCAATTTGGCATTTCTGCTAGAGTGCCATCCCTGTGTGTGCCATCTCTCTCACATAGTGGGCCATAGAAAGCCTTTTCATTTTTCTGTATTTTTTTTTGTGGGGTGTATAAATTCTCCCTGATAAAAATACAGTGGGAGATTAATATTGGCCTTTGGGCTTGTGTGCCAGTCCTGAGTGTGCCATCTCTCTCACAAATAGTGGGCCATAGAAAGCCTATTTTATTTTTTTTGGGATTTTATAAATTCTCCCTGAAAAAAAGGGAGATTAATATTGGCCTCTGGGCTTGTGTGCCAGTCCTGAGCGTGCCATCTGTGCCAGCCCTGAGCGTGCCATCTCTCTCACAAATAGTGGGCCATAGAAAGCCTATTTATTTTTTTTTTTGGTTTTATAAATTCTCCCTGAAAAAAAGGGAGATTAATATTGGCCTCTGGGCTTGTGTGCCAGTCCTGAGCGTGCCATCTGTGCCAGCCCTGAGCGTGCCATCTCTCTCACAAATAGTGGGCCATAGAAAGCCTATTTAATTTTTTTTTTTGTTTTATAAATTTTCCCTGAAAAAAGGGAGATTAATATTGGCCTCTGGGCTTGTGTGCCAGTCCTGAGCGTGCCATCTGTGCCAGCCCTGAGCGTGCCATCTATCTCACAAATAGTGGGCCATAGAAAGCCTATTTAATTTTTTTTTTTGTTTTATAAATTTTCCCTGAAAAAAGGGAGATTAATATTGGCCTCTGGGCTTGTGTGCCAGTTGTGAGCGTGCCATCTGTGCCAGTCCTGAGCGTGCCATCTCTCTCACAAATAGTGGGCCATAGAAAGCCTATTTAAATTTTTTTTTGGTTTTATAAATTCTCCCAGAAAAAAAGGGAGATTAATATTGGCCTCTGGGCTTCTGTGCCAGTCCTGAGCGTGCCATCTGTGCCAGTCCTGAGCGTCCCATCTCTCTCACAAATAGTGGGCCATAGAAAGCCTATTTTATTTTTTTGGGGGGTTTTATAAATTCTCCCTGAAAAAAAGGGAGATTAATATTGGCCTCTGGGCTTGTGTGCCAGTCCTGAGCGTGCCATCTGTGCCAGCCCTGAGCGTGCCATCTCTCTCACAAATAGTGGGCCATAGAAAGCCTATTTATTTTTTTTTTTTGTTTTATAAATTTTCCCTGAAAAAAGGGAGATTAATATTGGCCTCTGGGCTTGTGTGCCAGTTGTGAGCGTGCCATCTGTGCCAGTCCTGAGCGTGCCATCTCTCTCACAAATAGTGGGCCATAGAAAGCCTATTTAAATTTTTTTTTGGTTTTATAAATTCTCCCAGAAAAAAAGGGAGATTAATATTGGCCTCTGGGCTTCTGTGCCAGTCCTGAGCGTGCCATCTGTGCCAGTCCTGAGCGTCCCATCTCTCTCACAAATAGTGGGCCATAGAAAGCCTATTTTATTTTTTTGGGGGGTTTTATAAATTCTCCCTGAAAAAAAGGGAGATTAATATTGGCCTCTGGGCTTGTGTGCCAGTCCTGAGCGTGCCATCTGTGCCAGCCCTGAGCGTGCCATCTCTCTCACAAATAGTGGGCCATAGAAAGCCTATTTATTTATTTTTTTTGTTTTATAAATTTTCCCTGAAAAAAGGGAGATTAATATTGGCCTCTGGGCTTGTGTGCCAGTTGTGAGCGTGCCATCTGTGCCAGTCCTGAGCGTGCCATCTCTCTCACAAATAGTGGGCCATAGAAAGCCTATTTAAATTTTTTTTTGGTTTTATAAATTCTACCAGAAAAAAAGGGAGATTAATATTGGCCTCTGGGCTTCTGTGCCAGTCCTGAGCGTGCCATCTGTGCCAGTCCTGAGCGTCCCATCTCTCTCACAAATAGTGGGCCATAGAAAGCCTATTTTTTTTTTTTTTTGGGTTTTAGAAATTCTCCCTGGAAAAAAAAAGGGAGATTAATATTGCCCTTTGGGCTTGTGTGCCAGTACTAAGCGTTCCATCTCTCTCTCTCTCTCTCTGTCAGTGGGCCATAGAACGCCTATTTTTGGTTTTATTTGTTTTCTAAATTCTCCCTGAAAAAATCATTTTATTTTATTTGGTTTCTAAATTCTTCCTGATAAAATCACATTTTTTTTATTATTTTTTTTTCTAAAGTCTCCCTGAAAAAAAAAAAAAAAAACAGTGGGAGATTAATATTGGCCTTTCTGCTTGTGTGCCAGTCTTGACTCCTGGGTGCGTCATCTCTCAGTCAGTGGGCCATAGAACGCCTATTTTTGGTTTTATTTGTTTTATAAATTCTCCCAGAAAAAATCATTT
Organism: Ranitomeya imitator; assembly: GCF_032444005.1. NCBI lineage: Eukaryota > Metazoa > Chordata > Amphibia > Anura > Dendrobatidae > Ranitomeya > Ranitomeya imitator. Next base: position 506,490,784 of record NC_091287.1, read on the forward strand.
TATTTTATTTGGTTTCTAAATTCTTCCTGATAAAATCATATTTTTTTTATTATTTTTTTTTTCTAAAGTCTCCCTGAAAAAAAAAAAAAAAAAACAACCAAAAAAAACAGTGGGAGATTAATATTGGCCTTTCTGCTTGTGTGCCATTCTTGACTCCTGGGTGTGCCATCTCTCTCTCTCTCTCTCTCTCTCTCTCTCTCTCCAATTGTGGTCCATAGAAAGCCTATATTTTTTTTCCTTGATTTGGGTTCTAAAATCTACCAGAGAAAATAACTACATCAATCATTGGTAGAAAAATATTGGCCTCTGGGTTTGTGTGCCACTCCTGACTCCTGTGTGCGTCATCTCTCAGTCAGTGGGCCATAGAACGCCTATTTTTGTTTTTATTTGTTTTATAAATTCTCCCTGAAAAAATCATTTTATTTTATTTGGTTTCTAAATTCTTCCTGATAAAATCATATTTTTTTTATTATTTTTTTTTCTAAAGTCTCCCTGAAAAAAAAAAAAAAAAAAAAAAAAACAGTGGGAGATTAATATTGGCCTTTCTGCTTGTGTGCCAGTCTTGACTCCTGGGTGTGCCATCTCTCTCTCTCTCTCTCTCTCTCTCCAATTGTGGTCCATAGAAAGCCTACATTTTTTTTCCTTGATTTGGGTTCCAAAATCTACCAGAGAAAATAACTCCATCAATCATTGGTAGAAAAATATTGGCCTCTGGGCTTGTGTGCCACTCCTGATTCCTGTGTGCGTCATCTCTCACTCAGTGGCCCATAGAAAGCATATAGTTTGTTACATTTGTTTTCTAAATTCTCCCTGCAAAAATCTTTTTTTTTTTTTTTGGGGGGGTTTCTAAAGTGTTCCTGAAAAAAATAAAAATGAAAAAAAAATAATAGTGTGACATTAATATTAACATTTGTGCTTCAGTGACAGTCCTGCGTGTGGGGCATCTCTCTAATTTGCAGCCACCAAAAAAAGAGTGTGTAACATTGGGCCTGATTTTCGCTGTGGTCTCACCAACCTGTAAAGGGGTAGCTAAATCATACTGAAGTTATAGCTCACCGTGTAAGTTGTGTGACTGCAACAAATAACGTTAGTTTGGTTACGTTTTTAAAACAATGAGGAAGTCTAGTGGAAGAGGTCGTGGCCGGGGGCGTTCATTGTCAGCTGGTAATGAGGGTAGTGGTAGTGGTGGAGCATCAGGTGGTCGTGGGGGAAAAAATATTGCACCTAAGTCTGGAGCTGTGGAGCCAGGTTCGTCGTCCGGCTACACAAGGCCTCGAACGCTCCCTTTTCTGGGATTAGGAAAACCGCTTTTAAAGCCGGAGCAGCAAGAGCAAGTTTTGGCTTATCTTGCTGACTCAGCCTCTAGCTCTTTTGCCTCATCTCGTGAAACTGGTAAAAGTAAAAGCAGCGCGTCGTTAGTGGATGTTCACGGTCAGGGACAAGTCACTTCCTTGTCCTCTTCAGCAAAAACAACAACAGAGAAGAATGCAGCAGGCGACACAACGGGTTACTCCATGGAGCTCTTTACACATACCGTCCCTGGCTTAGAAAGTGAAGCAGTTAACAGTCCATGCCCATTACAAATTGAATCTGACATGGAGTGCACTGACGCACAGCCACAGCCAGACTACTATGCTGGTCCTTTGACTCAGACCACAACATTGCCCTCGCAGGGTGCTGATCAAGAATCAGACCCTGATGAGACTATGTTGCCCCATCACGAACGCTATACCACCGAACGACACGGTGACACAGACGAAGTTGCGCAGGAGGTACAAGAAGAGTTATTAGATGACCCAGTTCTTGACCCCGATTGGCAGCCATTGGGGGAACAGGGTGCAGGCGGCAGCAGTTCTGAAGCAGAGGAGGAGGAGGGGCCGCAGCAGGCATCAACATCGCCACAGGTTCCATCTGCCGGGCCCGTATCTTGCCCAAAACGCGTGGCAAAGCCAAAACCTGGTGGAGGACAGCGTGGCCATCCGGTTAAAGCTCAGTCTGCAATGCCTGAAAAGGTATCCGATGCTAGAAAGAGTGCAGTCTGGCATTTTTTTAAACAACATCCAATTGATCAGCGCAAAGTCATCTGTCAAAAATGTTCTACTTCCTTAAGCAGAGGTCAGAATCTGAAAAGTCTCAATACTAGTTGCATGCATAGACATTTAACCACCATGCATTTGAAAGCTTGGACTAACTACCAAACGTCCCTTAAGGTTGTTGCACCCTCGGCCAATGAAGCTAGTCATCAACGCAACATCCCTTCCGGCAGTGTAGGACCACCATTTAGCGCACCACCTGCTGTATCTGTGCAGGTATCTTTGCCAGGCCAAAGCAGTCAGGGTCAGGGAATCACCAGTTTCGTAGTAGGAAACACTGCATCTAGGGCACCGGCGGCAACAATACCATCTCCCACCGTCTCTCAGTCTGCCATGTCCACCGGCACCCCCGCTAGTTCCACGATCTCCAGCTCTCCAGTCCAGCTCACCCTACATGAGACTATGGTTAGAAAAAGGAAATACTTAGCCTCGCATCCGCGTACACAGGGTTTGAACGCCCACATAGCTAGACTAATCTCGTTAGAGATGATGCCCTACCGGTTAGTTGAAAGCGAAGCTTTCAAAGACCTGATGGACTACGCTGTACCACGCTACGAGCTACCCAGTCGACACTTTTTTTCCAGAAAAGCCATCCCAGCCCTCCACCAGCATGTTAAAGAGCGCATCGTCCATGCACTCAGGCAATCTGTGAGCACAAAGGTGCACCTGACAACAGATGCATGGACCAGTAGGCATGGCCAGGGACGTTACGTGTCCATCACGGCACACTGGGTAAATGTGGTGGATTCAGAGTCCACAGGGGACAGCAAGTTTGGGACAGTTCTGCCTAGCCCACGGTCTAGTAAACAGTTGTCTGTAGCCGTTCGCACCCCCTCCTCCTCCTCCTCCTCGTCCTCCTGCAGAAGCAAGAGCTCGTCCACAGACCGCAGTCGCACAAACACTCCATCCGCACCTGCCACTGTTGCACACCAGGTCTCCCATTATGGGGCAGCTACTGGCATACGTCAGCAGGCTGTATTGGCTATGAAGTGTTTGGGCGACAATAGACACACCGCGGAAGTTCTGTCCGAGTTCTTGCAGCAAGAAACGCAGTCGTGGCTGGGCACTGTAGATCTTGAGGCAGGCAAGGTAGTGAGTGATAACGGAAGGAATTTCATGGCTGCCATCTCCCTTTCCCAACTGAAACACATTCCTTGCCTGGCTCACACCTTAAACCTGGTGGTGCAGTGCTTCCTGAAAAGTTATCCGGGGTTATCCGACCTGCTCCTCAAAGTGCGTGGACTTTGCGCACATATCCGCCGTTCGCCTGTACACTCCAGCCGTATGCAGACCTATCAGCGTTCTTTGAACCTTCCCCAGCATCGCCTAATCATAGACGTTGCAACAAGGTGGAACTCAACACTGCACATGCTTCAGAGACTGTGCGAACAGAGGCGGGCTGTTATGTTTTTGTGGGAGGATACACATACACGGGCAGGCAGTAGGATGGCAGACATGGAGTTGTCAGGTGTGCAGTGGTCGAAGATTCAAGACATGTGTCAAGTCCTTCAGTGTTTTGAGGAATGCACACGGCTGGTTAGTGCAGACAACGCCATAATAAGCATGAGCATCCCCCTAATGCGTCTGCTGATGCAAAGTTTGACGCACATAAAGGATCAGGCGTCTGCACCAGAGGAAGAGGAAAGCCTTGATGACAGTCAGCGATTGTCTGGTCAGGGCAGTGTACATGACGAGGTACCGGGCGAAGACTAGGTGGAGGATGAGGAGGATGATGGGGATGAGTATATTTTTAATGAGGAAGCTTTCCCGGGGGCACGGGAAATTGGTGGCGTGGCAAGGCCGGGTTCTGGTTTTTTGAGGGACACAAGTGACGTAGATTTGCCTGCAACTGCCCCTCAACCAAGCACAACCGCAGATTTGACAACGGGAACTTTGGCCCACATGGCGGATTATGCCTTGCGTATCCTCAAAAGGGACACACGCATTACAAAAATGATGAACGATGACGATTACTGGTTGGCCTGCCTCCTTGATCCTCGCTATAAAGGCAAATTGCAAAATATTATGCCACATGAGAACTTGGAACTAATATTAGCAACAAAACAATCAACTCTTGTTGACCGTTTGCTTCTGGCATTCCCTGCACACAGCGCCCGTGATCGTTCTCACACGAGCTCCAGGGGCCAGCAGACCAGAGGTGTTAGAGGGGCAGAAATCAGAAGTGGCGTTGGCCAGAGGGGTTTTCTGACCAGGTTGTGGAGTGATTTTTCTATGACCGCAGACAGGACAGGTACTGCAGCATCAATTCAAAGTGACAGGAGACAACATTTGTCCAGTATGGTTACAAACTATTTTTCATCCCTTATCGACGTTCTCCCTCAACCGTCATTCCCATTTGATTACTGGGCATCCAAATTAGACACCTGGCCAGAATTGGCAGAATATGCATTGCAGGAGCTTGCTTGCCCGGCAGCTAGTGTCCTATCAGAAAGAGTATTCAGTGCTGCAGGTTCAATACTAACAGAAAAAAGGACTCGTCTGGCTACCCAAAATGTAGATGATCTAACCTTCATTAAAATGAACCACAACTGGATTTCAAAATCTTTTGCCCCACCCTGCCCGGCTGACACCTAGCTTTCCTATGAAAAGGTCTTGCCTGTGGACTATTCTGAATGACTTTTCCAATCTCGTAATTTTCTTCACCTGATTGTCCAGCATACGACATGTTTCCACCTCACGAAATGGCCAAACTCCCCACACGGGGCCGTGCTATCGCCACTTTGCGCTTGGACCCTTGAGAGTGCTGTTTGTCTGAAGAGGTGGGTGTGGCCGCTTTTGGTCGACGGCACTGCCACTGGGTCCCTCATAGTACAATAAAGTGTCTCTGGCGGTGGTGGTGCGCACCCAACGTCAGACACACCGTTGTAATATGAGGGGCCCTGTGCCTGTAACGCCGGCCACAAGACAGTTCCCCCCCCCAGCTCAAACAGTGCTCTACCACTAGCAAAATTATCTCTCACAGCTTCACCAATGTGTAGTCTAGGCGCTGACATCCTTCAATGCCTGGCACTGACAATACCATTGTTTTGACATTTTTGTTATGTTAGGCCTTCGAAGCCTGTCTGCGGTCCCTTCTTTCTACAACTACTACACTGACCAGGCCACTGCTGGCCGTGTTACCCTGGAACCAATTTAAAAGTGCCTACAGTCAGCCCAATTTTGTTATGTTAGGCCTTCGAAGACTGTCTGCCGTCACTCCTTCCACTAGACTTCCACTGACCATACACTGCTGCCCATGTACCCCTGGAACCAATTTAAAGTGCCTACAGCCAGCCCAATTTTGTTATGTTAGGCCTTGGAAGCCTGTCTGCGGTCACTCCTTCCACTAGACTTCCACTGACCAGACCACTGCTGCCCGTGTACCCCTGGAACCAATTTAAAAGTGCCTACAGCCAGCCCAAGTTTGTTATGTTAGGCCTTGGAAGCCTGTCTGCGGTCACTCCTTCCACTAGGCCTCCACTGACCACACCACTGCTGTCCGTGTACCCCTGGAACCAATTTAAAATTGCCTACAGCCATGTGTTATTATTTTAGGCCTTCGATGCCTGTCTGCGGTCACTCCTTCCACTAGGCCTCCACTGACCACACCACTGCTGTCCGTGTACCCCTGGAACCAATTTAAAATTGCCTACAGCCAGCCCAATTTTTTTATTTTAGGCCTTCGATGCCTGTCTGCGGTCCATTCTTTCAACTACTACTACACTGACCAGGTCACTGCTGCCCGTGTACCCCTGGAACCAATTTAAAATTGCCTACAGCCATGTGTTATTATTTTAGGCCTTCGATGCCTGTCTGCGGTCACTCCTTCCACTAGGCCTCCACTGACCACACCACTGCTGCCCGTGTACCCCTGGAACCAATTTAAAATTGCCTACAGCCAGCCCAATTTTTTTATTTTAGGCCTTCGATGCCTGTCTGCGGTCCATTCTTTCAACTACTACTACACTGACCAGGTCACTGCTGCCCGTGTACCCCTGGAACCAATTTAAAATTGCCTACAGCCATGTGTTATTATTTTAGGCCTTCGATGCCTGTCTGCGGTCACTCCTTCCACTAGGCCTCCACTGACCACACCACTGCTGTCCGTGTACCCCTGGAACCAATTTAAAATTGCCTACAGCCATGTGTTTTTATTTTAGGCCTTCGATGCCTGTCTGCGGTCCATTCTTTCAACTACTACTACACTGACCAGGGCACTGCTGGCCGTGTTACCCTGGAACCAATTTAAAAGTGCCTACAGTCAGCCCAATTTTGTTATGTTAGGCCTTGGAAGCCTGTCTGCGGTCACTCCTTCCACTAGGCCTCCACTGACCACACCACTGCTGTCCGTGTACCCCTGGAACCAATTTAAAATTGCCTACAGCCATGTGTTATTATTTTAGGCCTTCGATGCCTGTCTGCGGTCACTCCTTCCACTAGGCCTCCACTGACCACACCACTGCTGTCCGTGTACCCCTGGAACCAATTTAAAATTGCCTACAGCCATGTGTTTTTATTTTAGGCCTTCGATGCCTGTCTGCGGTCCATTCTTTCAACTACTACTACACTGACCAGGGCACTGCTGGCCGTGTTACCCTGGAACCAATTTAAAAGTGCCTACAGTCAGCCCAATTTTGTTATGTTAGGCCTTGGAAGCCTGTCTGCGGTCACTCCTTCCACTAGGCCTCCACTGACCACACCACTGCTGTCCGTGTACCCCTGGAACCAATTTAAAATTGCCTACAGCCATGTGTTATTATTTTAGGCCTTCGATGCCTGTCTGCGGTCACTCCTTCCACTAGGCCTCCACTGACCACACCACTGCTGTCCGTGTACCCCTGGAACCAATTTAAAATTGCCTACAGCCATGTGTTTTTATTTTAGGCCTTCGATGCCTGTCTGCGGTCCATTCTTTCAACTACTACTACACTGACCAGGGCACTGCTGGCCGTGTTACCCTGGAACCAATTTAAAAGTGCCTACAGTCAGCCCAATTTTGTTATGTTAGGCCTTGGAAGCCTGTCTGCGGTCACTCCTTCCACTAGGCCTCCACTGACCACACCACTGCTGTCCGTGTACCCCTGGAACCAATTTAAAATTGCCTACAGCCATGTGTTATTATTTTAGGCCTTCGATGCCTGTCTGCGGTCACTCCTTCCACTAGGCCTCCACTGACCACACCACTGCTGTCCGTGTACCCCTGGAACCAATTTAAAATTGCCTACAGCCATGTGTTTTTATTTTAGGCCTTCGATGCCTGTCTGCGGTCACTCCTTCCACTAGGCCTCCACTGACCACACCACTGCTGTCCGTGTACCCCTGGAACCAATTTAAAATTGCCTACAGCCATGTGTTATTATTTTAGGCCTTCGATGCCTGTCTGCGGTCACTCCTTCCACTAGGCCTCCACTGAGCACACCACTGCTGTCCGTGTACCCCTGGAACCAATTTAAAATTGCCTACAGCCAGCCCAATTTTTTTATTTTAGGCCTTCGATGCCTGTCTGCGGTCCATTCTTTCAACTACTACTACACTGACCAGGTCACTGCTGCCCGTGTACCCCTGGAACCAATTTAAAATTGCCTACAGCCATGTGTTATTATTTTAGGCCTTCGATGCCTGTCTGCGGTCACTCCTTCCACTAGGCCTCCACTGACCACACCACTGCTGTCCGTGTACCCCTGGAACCAATTTAAAATTGCCTACAGCCATGTGTTTTTATTTTAGGCCTTCGATGCCTGTCTGCGGTCCATTCTTTCAACTACTACTACACTGACCAGGGCACTGCTGGCCGTGTTACCCTGGAACCAATTTAAAAGTGCCTACAGTCAGCCCAATTTTGTTATGTTAGGCCTTGGAAGCCTGTCTGCGGTCACTCCTTCCACTAGGCCTCCACTGACCACACCACTGCTGTCCGTGTACCCCTGGAACCAATTTAAAATTGCCTACAGCCATGTGTTATTATTTTAGGCCTTCGATGCCTGTCTGCGGTCACTCCTTCCACTAGGCCTCCACTGACCACACCACTGCTGTCCGTGTACCCCTGGAACCAATTTAAAATTGCCTACAGCCATGTGTTTTTATTTTAGGCCTTCGATGCCTGTCTGCGGTCCATTCTTTCAACTACTACTACACTGACCAGGGCACTGCTGGCCGTGTTACCCTGGAACCAATTTAAAAGTGCCTACAGTCAGCCCAATTTTGTTATGTTAGGCCTTGGAAGCCTGTCTGCGGTCACTCCTTCCACTAGGCCTCCACTGACCACACCACTGCTGTCCGTGTACCCCTGGAACCAATTTAAAATTGCCTACAGCCATGTGTTATTATTTTAGGCCTTCGATGCCTGTCTGCGGTCACTCCTTCCACTAGGCCTCCACTGACCACACCACTGCTGTCCGTGTACCCCTGGAACCAATTTAAAATTGCCTACAGCCATGTGTTTTTATTTTAGGCCTTCGATGCCTGTCTGCGGTCCATTCTTTCAACTACTACTACACTGACCAGGGCACTGCTGGCCGTGTTACCCTGGAACCAATTTAAAAGTGCCTACAGTCAGCCCAATTTTGTTATGTTAGGCCTTGGAAGCCTGTCTGCGGTCACTCCTTCCACTAGGCCTCCACTGACCACACCACTGCTGTCCGTGTACCCCTGGAACCAATTTAAAATTGCCTACAGCCATGTGTTATTATTTTAGGCCTTCGATGCCTGTCTGCGGTCACTCCTTCCACTAGGCCTCCACTGACCACACCACTGCTGTCCGTGTACCCCTGGAACCAATTTAAAATTGCCTACAGCCATGTGTTTTTATTTTAGGCCTTCGATGCCTGTCTGCGGTCACTCCTTCCACTAGGCCTCCACTGACCACACCACTGCTGTCCGTGTACCCCTGGAACCAATTTAAAATTGCCTACAGCCATGTGTTATTATTTTAGGCCTTCGATGCCTGTCTGCGGTCACTCCTTCCACTAGGCCTCCACTGAGCACACCACTGCTGTCCGTGTACCCCTGGAACCAATTTAAAATTGCCTACAGCCAGCCCAATTTTTTTATTTTAGGCCTTCGATGCCTGTCTGCGGTCCATTCTTTCAACTACTACTACACTGACCAGGTCACTGCTGCCCGTGTACCCCTGGAACCAATTTAAAATTGCCTACAGCCATGTGTTATTATTTTAGGCCTTCGATGCCTGTCTGCGGTCACTCCTTCCACTAGGCCTCCACTGACCACACCACTGCTGTCCGTGTACCCCTGGAACCAATTTAAAATTGCCTACAGCCATGTGTTATTATTTTAGGCCTTCGATGCCTGTCTGCGGTCACTCCTTCCACTAGGCCTCCACTGACCACACCACTGCTGCCCGTGTACCCCTGGAACCAATTTAAAATTGCCTACAGCCAGCCCAATTTTTTTATTTTAGGCCTTCGATGCCTGTCTGCGGTCCATTCTTTCAACTACTACTACACTGACCAGGTCACTGCTGCCCGTGTACCCCTGGAACCAATTTAAAATTGCCTACAGCCATGTGTTATTATTTTAGGCCTTCGATGCCTGTCTGCGGTCACTCCTTCCACTAGGCCTCCACTGACCACACCACTGCTGTCCGTGTACCCCTGGAACCAATTTAAAATTGCCTACAGCCATGTGTTTTTATTTTAGGCCTTCGATGCCTGTCTGCGGTCCATTCTTTCAACTACTACTACACTGACCAGGGCACTGCTGGCCGTGTACCCCTGGAACCAACATCAGAAAATATAAAAATAAGTATTTTGCTTATAAAAAAGAAAATACTGGTGAGATATCAAATGCAGACATTTTAACATTAAAAACAAACACACAACTAAAATCTGGTACAGTACTAAAAATGGCCACCAGCTACAATTACTTTCTCCTGCAAGTAGTTAACTGAAAGTTTTTTTAAATTGAAAACACACATATGGCATCCACCGAGTGTTGTCCTGTCGCGTCTTCTTTATATTATTGCCGAGAAGATGCAAAATAATGAAAATAATAAAATCATTAATTACCAAAATAATAGAGAAAGTCAACACCACATTGCAAATAAACATTCATTCCAAATAAAGAAGCAGGGCGCGTCCGAGGGTGAGTATATACCTAATAAGAATCTAATCACCCTCGGACGCGCAATGCTTATTTCCAACAGCCTTCCTTCCTAAGAATCAGCCCTTCCGTCGTGTAGAGAGACGTTGTGTTACACTCCAAGGTGTTCCCCAGGTTGCCTTTCCTGAGCTTCGATCTTCCGGCTCTCGTTTAGTAGTTCTTGGAAACTACACTGCATTAGGCCTTCAAATTGGGTATGGGGTGTAGAGAGAGGGTGTGTTACACTCCAAGGTGTTCCCCAGGTTGCCTTTCCTGAGCTTCGATATTCCGGCTCTCGTTTAGTAGTTGTTGGAAACTACACTGCATTAGGCCTTCAAATTGGGTATGGGGTGTAGAGAGAGGGTGTGTTACACTCCAAGGTGTTCCCCAGGTTGCCTTTCCTGAGCTTCGAAATTCCGGCTCTCGTTTAGTAGTTGTTGGAAACTACACTGCATTAGGCCTACAAATTTGGTATGGGGGAAACATTGGCGCATCTGCGGTCCCTCCTTCCTCTAGGCCTCCACTGACCTGTCTACTGCTGCCCGTGTTCCCCTGGAACCAATTTTAAATTGCCTACAGGCAGCCCAATTTATTATGTTAGGGCTTCGAAGCCTGTCTGCGGTCCCTCCTTCCACTAGGCCTCCACTGACCTGTCTACTGCTGCCCGTGTACCCCTTGAACCAACATCATAAAATAAAAAAAAAAGGATTTTGCTTATAAAAAAGAAAATACTGGTGAGATATCAAATGCAGACATTTTGACATTAAAAACAAACAAACAGCTAAAATCTGGTACAGTACTAAAAATGGCCACCAGCTACAATTACTTTCTCCTGCAAGTAGTTAACTGAAAGGTTTTTTAAATTGAAAACACACATATGGCATCCACCGAGTGTTGTCCTGTCGCGTCTTCTTTATATTATTGCCGAGAAGATGCAAAATAATGAAAATAATAAAATCATTAATTACCAAAATAATAGAGAAAGTCAACACCACATTGCAAATAAACATTCATTCCAAATAAAGAAGCAGGGCGCGTCCGAGGGTGAGTATATACCTAATAAGAATCTAATCACCCTCGGACGCGCAATGCTTATTTCCAACAGCCTTCCTTCCTAAGAATCATCCCTTCCGTGGTGTAGAGAGACGTTGTGTTACACTCCAAGGTGTTCCCCAGGTTGCCTTTCCTGAGCTTCGATCTACCGGCTCTCGTTTAGTAGTTGTTGGATACTACGCTGCATTAGGCCTTCAAATTGGGTATGGGGTGTAGAGAGATGGTGTGTTCCACTCCAAGGTGTTCCCCAGGTTGCCTTTCCTGAGCTTCGATCTTCCGGCTCTCGTTTAGTAGTTCTTGGAAACTACACTGCATTAGGCCTTCAAATTGGGTATGGGGTGTAGAGAGAGGGTGTGTTACACTCCAAGGTGTTCCCCAGGTTGCCTTTCCTGAGCTTCGATATTCCGGCTCTCGTTTAGTAGTTATCGGAAACTACGCTGCATTAGGCCTACAAATTGGGTATGGGGTGTAGAGAGAGGGTGTGTTACACTCCAAGGTGTTCCCCAGGTTGCCTTTCCTGAGCTTCGATATTCCGGCTCTCGTTTAGTAGTTGTCGGAAACTACGCTGCATTAGGCCTACAAATTGGGTATGGGGTGTAGAGAGAGGGTTTGTTACACTCCAAGGTGTTCCCCAGGTTGCCTTTCCTGAGCTTCGATCTTCCGGCTCTCGTTTAGTAGTTGTTGGAAACTACGCTGCATTAGGCCTTCAAATTGGGTATGGGGTGTAGCGAGAGGGTGTGTTACACTCCAAGGTGTTCCCCAGGTTGCCTTTCCTGAGCTTCGATCTTCCGGCTCTCGTTTAGTAGTTCTTGGAAACTACACTGCATTAGACCTTCAAATTGGGTATGGGGTGTAGAGAGAGGGTGTGTTACACTCTAAGGTGTTCCCCAGGTTTCCTTGCCATTGCTTCGGTCTTCCGACTCTCGTTTAGTAGTTGTAGAAAAGTACACTGCATTAGGCCATACAAAATGGGTATGGGGTGGAGAGAGATGGTGTGTTACACTCCAAGGTGTTCCCCAGGTTGCCTTTCCTGAGCTTCTATCTTCAGGCTCTCATTAAATTGTGGTTAAATGGAACAACTGCATTTGGCGTACTAGTTGGTTTGGGGCCTACTATCGGTGTCTGCCACTCCTTGCTGTTCTCCTCCACTGAACAAAGCTGTGCCGCCTGTTTACTACGGTTGCCAATTTTGAACTGCATTTCGACTACTTACTGATTTGGCCCTACTCTCTGTGTCAGCCTCTCATTCCAGTTGTCCTCCACTGCAATGCCCCCTGGTTATTCCTGTGTTACCAATTTTGAACTGCATTTAGCCCACTTTCTTCTTTGGGCCTATATCTGTGTTTCCACTTCATCGTGCCCATTGCCCAGCCAGTGATAGATGAGTCTGCTGGTACATTGACCCATAACGCAACATTCCCCGTGCACGCTACACAACAACATTGTGACCCTGCTGAAAGTCAGGTTGCTCTTCCCGCATACCATACCACCTTACACGGGGACAAAGAGGAAGGTGCAGATGAAAGTGCAGGTTCCTTCATCAGGTGGGGGGAGGAATACTAGTTGGCGACGTCACTGGCACAGGGCCTCTCATAGTACGCAAAAGTGTTGCTGCCGGTGGGAGGCGCCCCCGCCGTGCAAACACACCGCTGTACTTTGAGGGGCCCTGTGCCAGTGCCAATGCCAACGAGTGGGCCCCCCCTGCTTGCTCAGGTTCACAGCACTTGCAAAGTTGAAATACTTACCTCTCCCTGCTCCACTGCCGTGACGTGGTCCAGATTTCCTGGGCCCACTAATTACTTGAACCAGCCCTACCCCCCACAACTTTAGCCAAATGACCCCCAATTTCAAATGCCTTCCAATTATTATAAGGTAAATTACGCTTGACAAGCTTCATTAAGAAGAATGGATGGTTTTGACATTAAAATGGGCACTCTAGGTGTTTTCCTGGCCCCCACTCACTGCCGACTATGCTGCCCCATTGACTTGCATTGGGTTTCGTGTTTCGGTCGATCCCGACTTTACGTCATAATCGGCCGATTTCACTCGACCCGACTTTGGACATAGTCGGGTTTCGCAAAACCCGGCTCGACTCTAAAAAGGTCAAGGTCGCTCAACTCTAGCGCTGAGTAGGTGAAACGGCCGTCGTCCACTTTTGTCTCCCCCCACCCCTCGGAATACCTTCAACTTCCATTTAATTCATTCATTGTTTTATGCTGAGCACCTAATTCCCGACATTTTGCAAAACTGCACGCTGGTCTAACTTACGGATCCACCATATAAAATAGCGCATATGACTCTGGTGTCGTTCTATCATTTCTCTATGTTGGATATTAATTACTGTGCCATGTATGTTTTTTTTTTGTAATGGGAATAAAAAAAAGTAACTTTTGGTCTACTAGTAATTTTTTTGTTTATATATTATACAGTTCGTGTTTTTCACCAAATAACCTGTTGAACGAATTTGCATGACATCACGCTTAAAAAAATTTCTGGAAGCTCCAGAGGTTCACAGAATTAGCATTTGCAATGAGTTTCGGGTGAACGAGATGCCTCAAAGACCCACTGGTCACATAAGATGACATTAGTATAATATATAACATGTGGTACGTGGGTGCATGGAACATATTTAGTACTGGAGCCCAAGAACTTTACAGGGAGTCTGTCATCAGGAATTTGCAACCTAACAGACAGAGCAGCCAATCAGTGATGTGGGTGGAGTTATACACCGCTCAGCATTCAGAGAACTGCTAGATCTGCAGCAGACAAAACTGGTTTTATGCAAACTGCAACAAGCAGAAAATAAGTGACGCATCATCAGAATCAGGGTTTCTGCTTCTACATCATGCTGTTCTCATATGGGGTAGGAAAATCCTTGCAACAGATTTCTTTTCAAGAGAATCTGTCAGCAGGGTTTCATATCCCAAATAATTTATATGTGCAAGTAGCTCTTTCAAGACAAGTCCAGCAATCCCTTTACATGATCAGTCCATTCCTCCATTACTGAGAAATCAATGTTTGTACTGATATGCAAATGAGTCTGATATGGAGCCTCTGTCACTCCAGCTCTATTCCTCGTCCAGCTTCTCTTCTTCCTGATTGACAGACAGCTCTTTTGCCTGAAGTCACACAGTATAGAGGTTGTTAGTTAAGCAGATGGAGGTGACCCTGGGTGGGTAATAGAGCTGGAGTGACATAGGCTTCAGATCTACAAATAGTTCTTCAGCCTCATTTACATATCTATTCATCTGCTGATTTCCCAGGAACAGAGGAAGAGACCGGCCATGTAAAGGTATTCCTGGACTTGTCTTTGAAAGAGCTACATGCACTTATAAATAGCTTATTGAAATCCTGCTGACAGATTCCTTCTAAGTTATGAGCAGTTCTATTAGGTCTGACGGAGCCACTCTTTTATTATTCTTGACCTCCTTATTATGAATTGTGGGAACTTTACAGAAAACTGCTTTGAATATCTTGAATCTTGAGGTTTTTGATCTTTTTGAATGTTTAGGTTTCTTAATTTTGGAATGACAGATACAATGACAGATTAATTTTTTGTTTTGTGAGGACACAGAAATTAAATGACTTATGACATGTTCTCGGAAAATATACAAGTCACGCTAATGATAGATTCTAAACACCATTGGTGTAAAGACTTACTCTATCCTCCTGGAACAGTAACTTGCAGCAACTGGGTCCCAATTCAAAATCTGTATCATTCTGCTTTCTGTCCTTGAGTCATTTATTCTATGATCCCGATACATCAAAGTGTTTAAACCAAGTTAAACAGGACATCTAGCGTTTTCACACAAGTTTCAAGCAGCTCTGCCAAAATTTGTGAAGATGGGGAGGAACTGAGATGGGGCATGACCACACTTGCCCTTCAAATTCAGCAAAAGTCGTGTGCTTCTTACTCCAGAAATGCTCCTTCATTCCCTGATTGAAGTCACATTTTTGGTGAGGTGCACAAAGGTACATACCACTGTCTTAATGAAATGGGGATATTGTGTCTTATACTATATCTTATTACGTGGAAAAAGGGCCAGGCATGACCGCACTTTCTGCATCTACTGTTGGAGACAGACAGAAGAATATATGGGCCTTTTGTTGTCCAAAACCTCATCATAATGCACAATTCCACCTGGTTTGGTGGTAGTGGCCAACTTAAACATTGGGCCCCCAAGGTGCATGTCTGCATCCCTATAGCTAGTCCTGTGTGTACAGTAAAGAAGAACAAAGGATAGTCTTCATTTCAAGAATATTGGTCAGATACATAGTAGAGAGAATGAACCATTTTGTTTGCTCAACCGGATCAATCAGACTAATTTGGGACATTTCTAGAGAAAGAATCATAGCAAATTATGCCCATATGTATAAAAAACATTTGCAGAAATCCAGTATACGGTTATATTAAATGTACAGTAATAAATAACGCGAGCTACATTTCTAGGATTTATATTAGGTGATGGATTATACTCAGGCACTGTAACTATTCCATCAAACGGCAGCAAATGCACAAGACCTTCTTTTCAGTTTTCAATTTAAAAGAAAATTATTTCATTAGAAAAAAAAAAAGAGAGAATCATCAGTTTGGATGTTGGAGAATGGCACAGCCTGATGAAACCAGCGCAAGAGACAGACCGAGTGTACAGATGCAGATTAGGCTTCAGAAGATGAGGGTGTAAAAGGGATTTAATGGTAGGATGGATTATAGAAATCCTTGTAACAATGTTAAATAATTATAGTTCCAGCCGAGATCAAAGCGGTGCTGATTGAACCCCTCAAGCTGCTAACACGAAGCATTTCGAAAAAAAGCAAAACCCTCTGAGATTGGTCAGTCTGTAGTGAGAGTGTCCTCTGATGTCTCGAAGCTCCAGCTGTAGTGACATTAGATGTGAAGTGGTAGTGAAGGTGTGGCACATCGAGATACATCCGATTGAAAATGTTATAGAAGAGCCTCCACAGTTATAAGGTTCCTATAGATTAGAGTTGGAGCAATTTGTTACAGTGGAATTAAATTCTACTCAAATTTTACAAATATCCACATTCTCCGGAACGCAGATTTTTTGCAATTTGCTCTTCACTGGCCACCGTTTTGCTTGACCTTGAAAAAGAATTAAAAAAATGCAAAAACAAAAACTTTGCAGTTCACCTTCCGGCCTCCTTTGATGTATACTCTCCCCGTATGGTCCTCACCACCTCTTACCGCCACTGCACGCTGAAATCCAGGGCCTCTGCACACTTGTGTGGAATTTCCAACCATGGCCAGGTCTAGGACATCTCTGATTGTGTAAATCACAGGTTTGCGGCGGTATCGTCAGAAAATGGCCCGCAAGCTGGCGACAGGCACCGTAGGCTGGGGTTTTCACCACGACAAGGTCTAGGACATCCCTGCATATGCGGAAAGATGTCCCGGGCCTAGACGTGGCCCGAAGTCCCAGTCTAACATGAAGATGCCCGGGGTTTCAGCATAAGAAGAGGCGCCTGGGGCAGTACAGTAGACAGAGAGCAACGTGGGTGAGCGTTGGGTTGAGTTGAGTCGCTTTTTTCACTACATCTTAAGGATATTATGCTCTGGGGTTTGCAGACCATAAAGCGTAAAATCCGGCTGATTTGGCAAAATGAGCCTTGTTAGATCCACTGATCTCTATCATAGATCCAACATAGTGTTCTACCTCATAGTGAGATTGACAAGGTGCTCCTTGGCCCATTGTCAATTGGAAAGTTCTCCAAGATGTTTTTGAGTTTATTTAATCCATATTTTGGAATATTTAAGAGAATCAACTAATAAATATCCTTGTCCATAGACCTGCTGGGAGAATTCCCGCTGAGTAAACCCTTTAAACTTAAAGCAGTTATCTTGTTTGATAATCTTATTTCTTGGAGATGGTGGTGGTGGAGATGTCCTGCTGCGGGTAACCTCTACAAATAGCTTTTATATGGGTAAGAAAGAACAATGCCTCTGAGCAAAACAAAAAAGTAAGAAATAGAGCTTGAAATTAGCTAGCAGAGGGCAGATCCCTTCTCAGCATTTTCCATTAGCGTGTATTAAAAGGGGTTGCCTAAATCAGACAATCCTCTTTAAGAGATCGTCTCATAAAGGCAAACTTTCTCTATGTGCCCTGTTAGGACATACGGATCTCATAGAGGTTCTAAACCTATCTCTATGAGCCAAAACTAAGAGCCATGAAATATAGATGACCCCCCAAAAATTGGCACCCGACATTTTTTCTTCATGACCCCATACATCTGCATGTTGGGCCTGTTTTCATAATGGGGAGATAGTATAACCCACTTCCTGACACGTCTAGCAGCTGTCATTTCAATTATAAACAAAAGACTGGGCATGTTGAAATCCAACATGCCTGATCCTTCTATTCCCCAGTATTTACCAAAGGAGGAGAATCAGGAAATCCCAATAATATATAGTTGGTAGGCGGCAAAATTTCACCCCCTTCAAACTATTGATAAGCCCATTTAGCTCTTTGAAAGACATATCCAGCAATACCTTTACATGACCAGTCCATTCCTTCTTAGCTGAAGAGCTATTTGTAGATCTGAAGCCTCTGTGACTCCAGCTCTATTCATTATCCAGCACCGCCTCTTCCTGATTGATTGACAACCTTTATGCTGTGTGAGTTCAGGCAAAGGAGCCAAAAGTCAAGCAGCAGGAGGAGGTGGCGCTGGCTGAGGAATAGAGCTGGAGTGACAGAGGCTTCAGATCTACCACAGTCATTTGCATATCAATTCAAATGCTGATTTCTCAGTAAAGGAGCTGGAGCACCCGCTAGGGCTTCGGGGTACTCGAGCCGGGTCCAGTGGTCATTAAAGGTGTGGTCCCGGTGGCAGCGACCTGGTCCGTGGCCCTGGGCATCCAAGTTAAAGGGAAGGTCTTTAAAGGAGTTGTTTTGAAATAAAAGTAAAGAATGTTCGTGATGTCACCTGTGGTATTCGGTCAGGGATGACCGACACTGCTTAAAGGGGTCCACCGGGGGTGAAGTTATTGTAGCAATGATGGTGATGCTTCCCACAGGTGAAGCTTACTCTCCAGGGCTCCAAGTGTGGTAGGCAAAGATGGTGTGGTACCAGAAAGAATCAGAGGACACAAGGTTGCAGTCTCTTTACCTTTTACTGGTGGTTTTCGGCCACAGTCCAGGGGACCGGTAACAGGTGATGGTGAGGTCAAAGCAGCCTCAAAATGATTAGGAATCGCCTTAGCCAGGTGGGATTAGGAGCCTTCCTTGCTGCGCTGTAAGGTGCGTCCCTTGCTGCCTATGGCTTCTCACAAGGCCCCCTCTCTCTCTGTCCTAGGACAGTACCCACATGGCAGACACCTTTTTACAGGTGTCTCTATTTACTGTGACTCTGGGCTCTGTATGCTGCTGTGCCTTTGGTGTAGTTGTAGGAAAGTAACTTTCAATCTCCTGCCCTCCGGTTTCTGCTGTGGGGCATTCAGTCCCACACAGCCTCGGACTCCAGTTCCTGCGCTTCAGCGTGGAGGGAGCCCAGTCGCAGCTCCCTTCCAGCTCCTCACTTCTCCTGTGCTCCTTCCTCCTTCACTGTCTTGCACAAATCTAATCTAACTCCTCCCCAGCCAGAATATATATCTAGGGAAGCTCCCCTGAAACCTGGTCTAGAGCTCCCCCTTCTGGCCTGGAGTCAGAACATGTTTCATGTATGTGCTACCTGTTAAAGGGATCCTCCTCATTTCCAGGCATGGCATCACCCTCCCCAAGAGGAAGGCAATACCACTGTGCTTCCCAGACTCCTGGGGTGCCACAGAGCCATCAGTCAAGCAGCAGGAGGCGGTGGTGCTGAGTGGGAAAAAGAGCTGGAGTGACAGAGGCTTCAGATCTACCATAGTCATTTGTATATCAATTCAAAGTCTGATTTCTCAGTAACGGAAGAACAGACTGGCCTTGTGAAGGTATTTCTGGATTTGCCTTCAGGCAAAGGATCCATCAATCAAGCAGCATTAGGCGGTGGCGCTGGGTGGAGAATAGAGCTGGAGTGACAGAGGCTTCGGATCTACCATAGTCATTTGCACATCAATTAAATTGCTGATTTATCAGTAATGGACGAATGGACTGGCCATGTAAAGGAATTGCTGTACTTATCTTTGAAAGAGTTACATATAAATAGTTTAGGAGGTGAAATCACGTTGACTGATTCTCTTTAAGTTCATTATGGTGGAGAGGCCGGCATGATTTTTTGGGGTAAAATTCCTTGCCAGCCAGAACAGTCATTTTGGATCCTTCTTTCTAGAGGGATCATATCTGGGACTGGTATGCTACTAGACAGTTTCTAAAACATTAACTAAAATGCTCCAGAATCAATGTTACCCTTTAAAAAAAACAAAAAAAAAAACAAAAGAACTGTTCAGTAATCAACACTTCTCCTGTAACCACAATATGATTTTTTTTTTTTAAGTACGGTACCTAGCACAATAAAAATAAATGTCTAAAACTGTCATGATTTATCTAAATACACCAAGACCAACAAAATCTCATTTCATTTAATGCTTCAATAAAGCAGTTGGCAACATGTGATGCGGGAGGGTAGCAAAATGTTTTTCTAAACAAATATTTAGGTGGAATAACACGGAGCCTCCGTAAGTCAATTTAAAAGGGTGATCATTTCCTCCCTGAGCTCCGCACTTTATTGCCGAAATCTTCCTAATGCACCGACTTTACGGCTAGAATGGATACCAGTGCCTGCAAATAATATTAAACTGGCACGGTGGCAAGAGTGCAATTGTACATGTGTAGCGGGTAAACGGAAATATGTCACCGCAGAACACACAATTCACCCTCTAAATTCGTTTTCTGGCACAGTATCACTCCTCTTGTGTTTTGTTCTGGCATGTACTTGGAAACATTCTCTGGAAGATAGCAATCAGTAACACCAGGCATTTCTGAATTCACAGCTTTTAAAGAAAACATCAGATTATTAGAGGAAAAACAGGATGCAATTAGTTTGGAGCTGGCTGAATCAGAAGCATGAAGAGTGTTTAGTCCCCGGCTGCTTAGATACAAAAACTGAGCTGTGACTTTAAAGAGATGTTTAGGATCTGGCAGAGTCAGCCCTATGATTGTCACATCTTGGCTCCGTGCCTATAGGTCACAAGACTACGGCCAAAAGCAGCAAATTTGGAAATGAGGCCCCGGAGGATAAGTTAAGGATCCTGATGACAAGTTAAGGGTGTGTTTGCATGCGCTTGTTTGGGGAAAAAAAAAAGGAATTGTTCAACCAATCGCTCTAGAAATAGTATCACATAGAGTCCTGTGTATTTAATGTAACCATTATTTCATAAAAATAATATTGATGTTTGAATATTATTTACATTTTCCATAAAAAGATTTAGAAATATAAAGAAAGTTCTAATGTGTTAAGGGAACATGGCCCCAAGTTTTTACTACCTTACCTGAGAGCAGCATAATGGAGGAAAAGAGACCCGGACTCCAGTGACAAATCAGTTAAGGTACCTTCATACATAACGATTTCGTTAACGATATCGTTGCAATGTCACGCTTTTTGTGACGTAGCAACGATCCCGCTAACGATCTCGTTATGTGTGACAGCGACCAATGATCAGGCCCCTGCTGGGAGATCGTTGGTCGCTGGGGAATGATCAGGACCTTTTTTTTGGTCACTGATCACCCGCTGTCATCGCTGGATCGCCGTGTGTGACGCCGATCCAGCGATGTGTTCACTTGTAACCAGGGTAAACATCGGGTTACTAAGTGCAGGGCCACGCTTAGTAACCTGATATTTACCCTGGTTACCATTGTAAAAGTAAAAAAAAAACAAAAAAACAGTACATACTCACATTCCGATGTCTGTCACGTCCCCCGCCGTCAGCTTCCCTGCACTGACTGTCAGCGTCGGCCGTAAAGCAGAGCACAGCACAGCATTGTCTATTGACAGTGAGCTTCTAATCAGAAGAGGGGCTGTGGTCAGACCAGGGCTCACAGGAACTGTAGTGATAATCTCCTGATTAAAGATGGGTGAATCCGAACCATAAAGTTCGGGGTCCGTACCGAACACCAACTGTTTGAGCATGAACCCTGAACGCGGACTTCTCCAGGAAGTCCGTGTTACTGTTTGGGTTTGGAACCCCGAACATCGGGAGTTTCCAAAGTGTCATCTGCATGATAGCGCGAGAAATACCAGCGGCTCTAATTGGCGGTAAGATGATTACCACAGATCAGAGCGCTACGGCTCCCACTCTGTCAGATGACAGCGTAATCCCTCAGCTGAGACTAGCGGTGAAAAGTTTATCTCTGGTCACAGGTGTCAACTGATGGGACTACTACTCCCATCAGCCTGCGTCTGCTTTCGCTGATAACAGCGAGAGCAGGCGGTTGGTGGGAGTATTCATCACCTAGCGCCTGCGCTATAAAATAATAAATTAAAAAAAACATTGTGGGCTCTCTTCTATTTTTGAAAACCAGCATGGAAAAACTAACAGCTGTTGGGCTGCAACCCTCAGCTCTCAGCTTTATCATGGCTGGCTATCAAGGATAGAGGGGTTCCACGCCATTTTATTTAAATTATTTAAATAAGTAATTTAAGGAAACGTTGTGGGGTCCCCCCATTTTTGACAACCAGCCAAGCTACAGCAGACAGCTGGGGGATCGGTATTCTCAGGCCATGGATAATGCACCCCCAGCCTAAAAATTGCAGCTCACAGCTGCCCCAGAAAAGATGCATCGTGTCTGTGAACTGAGATACTGATTTGGCTTTTATCCTAAGTCATATTGCACGACTCATTAAAGGGTTGATTGTGACTTGTAGGATCGCTACTTCCAACAGGTGGCGCTATAGAATTCAAGTCCTCTTTCTTTCTGAAAAGGCAAATTCCATATTATCTGTCTGCTCATTTGCCTCATCCTTATCTTCTTCCACATCATCTGTGGGGAAAGGATTTGGAGGCCACTATACACTTCAATCAGATGGCTGACTGATCCCAATGAAATGTGTGGGTATGGCAAACGTTAATGTGTATGGGGGTGCATGTGTATGTAGCCACTGATGGAAAGCAAAAAATAGTTATTTGAGCAGGGTTTGGTTATAGTACCTGCTTCTAGAAGACATAACTTGGTTACTGGTATATCAAAGTGATGCATCTTTGGACAGATCTGTCTGGTGTGTTGGGCACCATCAATGCACAGAATTGTACTTTCAACATAAAATAATGTTTTCTCCATGTTTTTGGTTTCCATTGTCAGTAAGAACCATGCTTCCAATGAGGTTCCCATATTCTATAGGCCACTGCCTGTGGGTTTAACTGTCTTTTTCAGAGACCCTTGAAGAAATTATTTTCTGGATACCTTTTGATTGCAGACCACTAGACCAGGATACCCCCTTACGTCTATGTAATGTGATTCTAACATTTTAAGAAATTCATAAGATGCAATTTAAAAACGATTGATAATAATTTTCTTAGCTCCTGTGATTACGTACCAGGATATTGGGCGGTTTGTGTTAATAGGAGCTAGATTCAAGATTCTAATAATTAGATGATAGAATGTATTAATTTCTGCTCGTATTCCACCAGGCACAGAATAATGGCACATTGTTAATGAATTACCATGATTACACATGTATCTCATTTACATATGTATTTACCGTTCTTCTTTTGTGAATAGTACATAGCTGGTAATCATCGAGTGGATGTCTTTTTAATCCGGGATGTATACAAGTCTGCCGTGCTAAGGGAACCAATGCAAATGTCGCAACTAAGAACTGAGGAATGGAAATATAAGACCAAAATGACAGATCACATGTACTCATTCTTAATGTTAATACTCTATATAATACCCTTTAATAGGGGCATTACATGACTGTCCTATTCACCTGAGTAGGGCTTGTAGAAATCCATGTGGTTGCTACCAAGACAACCTCATTCCCTTCAGATTAAGGCTTCTTTCACACTAGCGTCGGGCCCGGCCCATTGCAGTGCGTCGGGCCGAGGTTACCGACGCTAGCGTTGCCTCCGCCGCACAACGGCGGGGGAGGAGTTCCGTCCGCGCATGCGCGGTCGGAAAAGACGGTCCGTCGGCTGCAAAAAATGTTACATGGAACGTTTTTTGCGGCCGACGGTCGGCCGAAACACGGCGCAACCGTCGCGCGACGGTTGCGACGTGTGGCAATCCGTCGCAATGCGTCGCGTAATGTTAGTCAATGGAGAAAAAACGCATCCTGCAAACACTTTTGCAGGATGCGTTTTTTCTGCAAAACGACACATTGTGACGGATTGCAGTTAACGCTAGTGTGAAAGTAGCCTAAGAGAACTGATTTTTAATTTGACACATGTGAAAAACTGGTGTATGTCCAAAGTGATCATTGTACCCATGTACACAGCATATTCTATGGCACAGATACCCAATAAGGTGCTTATAGGAGGTTTTGTGCCAAACCTGTATTTTTGAGATCCTACTAGAGTTGCTACTAGACTTCCAAAAGTTAGTTTCAGGCAGATTTAATAGATTTCGAAAGGAAGATTTGATTCTGTCTGAATATATTCAGTGGAAGGGGTTAAAGAAAAAACCCCAAACCTTTATGCTCGCCTTTCCTCACCTGTTCTTCCACCTCTTTCCCCATCGTACACCTTAACGTCTTAGTTTTCCCTTCTTCCATCGATCACCTAGATCCAATCTGGACCTGAGAACAATTTGAGTCATAACTAGAGTTAAGCAAATTTTTCAAAATTCTGTTCCAATTACAATCGGCAACGAATATTGTTTTTGCAGTATTCGCCTAACACAGCCGCACGTCATTAGAGTCAGTGGGAGTAGAAGTGAACTAATATGTGCAGAACCGATCATCAAACATAAATTCGGCACAAATAGGATACCAATATGGCACGAATATGGAAAAATTAGATTTGGCAACCGATTCCGAACATATTCGCTCAACTCTTGTCACAACCTGCTCGTCCTTCCCCTCCACGTGACCATGTTGGTTCAATCACAGGCCTTGGATAGGGTTCAGAACCAGAATAAAGAAAAGAGAGAAGAGAAGATCGGGAATCTGCAGAGACGATGGTTGAGTCAGTCTAAGAACCGTGAGGAAATGTTTTTTTTATTTTTTAATGTCTTCTCAGACCCTTAGCTCCTTCTTGGCACAACTCTTGGCTGCCATGTTCCTGGATTTGTGCAATCCTAAGAAAATTGGAAGGGAATTTGTAATGAGATTAATTTGCCGGGAATCATTTCATTCATCTTTCCTGGTTCCTTCGATTTTATATGGGAGACATATTTTCTCAAAAATTTTAAAGAATTTGAGAGTAAAATGTTGGCATGTTCCATCTAAGTGCACTATACTATGTAACCATGTAGGACATAAGGAGTGTATATGGAACTGTAATATGTGCATGTAGGATACAGCGTCAGTGCAGACTGTGTGCACCCTCATAAGTACCACATTATAGCAGTGTTTTGGCTTGGGCCCCGCAGTGACACCAAGTTGCTTTCAAGATGTAGCAATACCAGGATTCTACCACAAATCACAATTTGAGACAAATTAATTAATTCAAAATTGATCATATTTCATACAAATTGTCCCAAAATATTGGATTCAGATAAATCTGAAAATTTGGGAAGTTATGCAAGAATAAAAATAAATTACATTCACTGACCTTCCCATATGCCTCCTCTGCTGCTCCCTGCTCCTTAGTGCCTACCACTGGGTTCAAGTCCGGAAGGGGAAAACCGATGAAAATTAAGTCCGGCATGGATGCCGTGGTGTAAGGACTGGTGGGGGCCTATGACAGATGAGTGTAATATATTTTTAAACTTTTACTCCCCCTCAAATACCCTTACATTCATGATGCCTCAGGGTCTGGAGACCTCAGAGTGTAATTTACGTCCTTTAATGGCATTTGGTCCATTTTTGATTCAGAACAATATTATTTGCAACAAATCGAATCTGCCAACAAATCCGCCAGAAATTAATTTCAGATTTGTCATCATCTTTAATTACTATCCTCATCACAACTTGCGATTTATAGCCACATGATCATACTTTTCGTCTCATAGTTACCCTAGATAGACCAACTTTCAAAGTATAATTTTCCGAACTTTTCAATACCTCTACATCCTAAAAAGTAAAGCGCACAGTGTATTTTCTATGTGAATTCCATTCTTGGGCAGATGAGTGTAATACTGTCTACATTTAGTTGACTATGAATCGTTTAGACTTAATTTTATATTGATGTTTCTCCAATGTTGCTCCTTTTTAGTGGCATTAGTCTTTGTGCCTTACTCTTTGTATGTTTTGCATCACTTTTTAAGTCATCTTTCATTTTAAAGTCCTTTTGCTTTTTCCTTGACAACTTTGCTTATCCAAATGTTTTAGACAGATTCATGAAA
Source organism: Ranitomeya imitator (assembly GCF_032444005.1). Taxonomy (NCBI): domain Eukaryota; kingdom Metazoa; phylum Chordata; class Amphibia; order Anura; family Dendrobatidae; genus Ranitomeya; species Ranitomeya imitator. Next base: position 506,516,402 of record NC_091287.1, read on the forward strand.
TTAATTAAATGGTTGAAGGCAAAAATTAAGACAACTTTTGATTTTGCACCAAATTAATGAATCGTGTAAACCGTTTAGAAGGATTTGACGCAAAACACATAGGCGAATATCAGAAGACAAAAGAAAATAAAAGTGACTTCAATCACAAATGATGAATCGGGCCTTTATAGCTTTTAAGGTTAAAGGTAGATGTAAGTCCATCAAATTCAACCTATAGCCCAGAGGAAGGCAAAAACCCCATGAGGCAGATACTAATAGTCACATATTAGGGGAAACATTTCTTCCAACTTCACACACGGCAATCAGACTAGGTACCTGGATCAATGCCCTATCACAGAATCTAGTGATCATAACCTGTAATATTTTATTTATCAAAAAAGGCATCCAGACCGCTGTGTACTTGTTTAGTAAACCAACCATTACAACATCATATGGCAAAGAGTTCCATAGTCTCACTGCTCTTAAAGCACAGAATCCATAATCTCACTGCTCTTACAGCACAGAATCCATAGTCTCACGGCTCTTACAGTAAAGAATCGATAGTCTCACGGCTCTTACAGTAAAGAATCCATAGTCTCACTGCTCTTACAGTAAAGAATCCATATTCTCACTGCTCTTACAGTAAAGAATCCATAGTCTCACTGCTCTTACAGTAAAGAATCCATAATCTCACTGCTCTTACAGCACAGAATCCATAGTCTCACGGCTCTTACAGTAAAGAATCGATAGTCTCACGGCTCTTACAGTAAAGAATCGATAGTCTCACGGCTCTTACAGTAAAGAATCCATAGTCTCACGGCTCTTACAGTAAAGAATCCAGTCTCACTGCTATTACAGTAAAAAATCCATAGTCTCTCACTGCTCTTGGAGTAAAGAATCCATAGTCTCACTGCTCTTACAGTAAAGAATTAATAGGCTCACTGCTCTTACAGTAAAGAATCCATAGTCTCACTGCTCTTACAGTAAATAATCAAAACTCTCACTGCTCTTAGAGTAAAGAATCCATAGTCTGACTGCTCTTACAGTACAAAATCCATAGTCTCACTGCTCTTACAGTAAAGAATCCATAGTCACAATTCTTCTACAGTAAATAATCTATAGTCTCACTGCTCTTACAGTACAGAATCCATAGTCTGACTGCTCTTACAGTAAAGAATCCATAGTCACAATTCTTCTACAGTAAATAATCTATAGTCTCACTGCTCTTACAGTAAAAATGCATAGTCACACTGCTCTTAAAGTAAAGAATGCATAGTCACACTGCTCTTACAGTAAAGAATCCATAGTCTCACTGTTCTTACAGTAAAGAATCCATAGTCTCACTGTTCTTACAGTAAAAAAATCCAGTCTCACTGCTATTACAGTAAACAGTCCATAGTCTCTCACTGCTCTTAGAGTAAAGAATCCATAGTCACACTGCTCTTACAGTAAAGAATCTATAGTCACGCTGCTCTTACAGTACAGAATACATAATCTCACTTCTCGTACAGTGAATAATTCATAGTCTCACTGCTCTTACATTAAATAATCCATAGTCTCACTGCTCTTATAGTAAAGAATCCATAGTCACACAGCTCTTACAGTAAAGAATCCATGGTCTCACTGCTCTTACAGTAAAGAATCCATAGTCACACTGCTCTTACAGTAAAGAATCCATAGTCTCGCTGCTCTTACAGTAAAGAATCCATAGCCTCAGTGCTCTTACAGTAAAGAATCCATAGTCTCACTGCTCTTACAGTAAAAAAATCCAGTCTCACTGCTTTTACAGTACAGAATACACAATCTCACTGCTCTTACAGTAAATAATTAATAATTCATAGTCTCACTGCTCTTACAGTAAAGAATCCATAGTCTCACTGCTCTTACAGTACAGAATCTGTAATCTCACTGCTCTTACAGTACAAAATCCATAATCTCACTGCTCTTACAGTAAAGAATCCATAGTCTCACTCCTCATACAGTACAGAATCCATAGTCTCACTGCTTACAGTACAGAATCCATAGACTCACTGCTCTTACAGTAAAGAATCCATAGTCTCACTGCTCTTACAGTAAAGAATCCATAGTCTCACTGCTCTTACAGCTCTTACAGTAAAGAATCCACAGTCTTACTGTTTTTACTATAAAGAACCTGTGTCTGTGATTATGATTAAATCTTCTTCTACACGTAGAGGCTGCCTCCTTGTCATCATTGCAGGTCTACATGTCAAAAGATAATTAGAAAGATCTCTGTACTGTCCTCATATATATTTGTACATTGTAATAAGATCGCCCCAAAGCCTTCATTTTCCAGACTGAATAAGAACCTCTCATGATATTGCAGTCCACCTGTTCCCTTAATAACTTTGGTCTTTCTCTTCTCTGCACCCATTGAAATCATCCTGCTAAATGTGGTCTAATTTGAGCTTTGCCATGCTAACATCGGCTATATTCACAGCATGGTTCTGCCACATTTTCATGACTTTGATGGTCTTCCATCTGAAGCCCTGTAAAACGGAATTTGGATGGAATCCCTGATGGCGCCATTCACTCTAATGGGTCTCTTTGTGGTCCGTCTGGCCTCACTTTCAGTATTGTCTGTCTTTTTATGGACGGACGCTGTCGTAAGGGAGGGCACCGTCTGCCTCATCATACTAAAAGGCTCTGCTGGGGGTTCCGTCCGAAAACCATTTTTCATGGCTTCAGACCACTATGGAACCACGAACACGTGGCCTGAACGTAAAGTGAACATAGCCCTAATTGACATGTCAAAGCTGAACTTAGACCCCATTTTTTAGACGAGTTGATCATATAGGGTGAGTATTTAACTTAACACATACAGAAGACAGAATTATAGCATAACTTTGTATGACTCCACACTATGGTAAGTTAGTGCTCATAGAAGTCTTTGGAAACCTCCAAATTTAGACTTCTTGTTAAGTTAGATTCGAAGGAAACCCGGACAGAAAATGATCTTATGGCACATTAATATGAAGCAATGCTATTAGGGGTGAATACCTTTGTGATACACAGTACGGAGCACCATATGGCGGCACACAGAGTGCCTATGGCTTCGTAAGATGAAGCCACGAGGCCTCCATACTGCCTCTGTGCACACGGCTCTAACTAACGTTAATTAAGTTGACAACTTCTGTCAATTCAAGATGCCAGCCTAGCTGGTATTTTTATTTAATTGCCCAGGATTTGACCAGGACCAAACGTAAGGACTAATTAACAGAAGCCACAATATTTGAAGCCGCGCATTATTGTGCCTTTTTTTTTTTTATTTAATTTTTTTTTATTATTACTTATTTGGATGAATCCCAAGCACAATCCTCTTTTTCTCTAACATTTGGTCAAAAGGAATACCAGAAAAGAGAAGACCAAGAACAATAGTAACAATAATAAACAGAACAAAAAAAAAATGTTAATAAAAATATATATATATATATATAAAAAAAAAATCCTGCATGTGTCGTCCTGATTGTGCCAGTGTTGTGGTATTCAATTATGCAATTTTCATTGGCATATTAATCATCTTTTCAACAAACAAGCCGGTGTTAATTAAAGCAAACCATGGATAAAGACATGTTGCCGGATCATCATTCCGTTTATCACAGCGCACAGGCTGGCCGTTAAGTAAATTCTGGACTGTGAGATGAATTTCAATGTTGGCTTCATCTTTTTTTATTTATTTTTTTTTTAAATTTATTTATTTTTTTTTTTTTTAGTTGGAACACAACTCATCTTACAAGAGCCACAACAACAATAATAACAACAGCAGCAAAACTTCACAGGAGGGACGAGAACACATTTATTTGTAAATTATTGAAAAGGGAAGAAAAAAAAAAAAACAACAACACATAGATAATATAGAGAGAGGCGCACCAGGGAATTACATTTATTTCCCAATTAATTTGACACTGTCGCTTTTGGATTAAACAATAAAGCATTGAGTACATACATTAATGACAATTTAGCCCATGGATTGTTTTTTTCTTTTTTTTTAACATTGAATGTAAATGAGTTAATTACATTCTGTTTAGAATAATGGTGATGATGATGAGGCCGTGATAACAATGATGCCTATATTTATATTGTTAGGATATACTGTATATGCATGGATGAGTTTGTTCAGAGAGATACAATGTCCTGGGAATTACAGATCTGGTCATATAGCTGTGCCTGTACTACACAATTACTGCTACCACTAGTATTACTAATACTGTGAACAATGATGATGGTGATGATAATAATAATATTATTATTTATATTGTTAATATTAGTATTAACAATAATCAGTATTATGAAAATTAGCATTATGAAAACATATTTAAAATATTTAAAAATATAAAAAAGGAAGTCATATAGTAATAATAATGATGATGATGATTATTATTATGTCATTTGCATATTTCAATATTTTTAACATTAAGAATGCTAATTATGTTCATAATACTACTATAACTATTACTACTACGGTCTCTTCTACTGCTTACCCGTATATACTCGAGTATAAGCTGACCCGAGTATAAGCCGACCCCCCTAATTTTGCCACAAAAAACTGGGAAAACTTAATGAGCCTAGGGTGGAAAATGCAGCAGCTACTGGTAAATGTCAAAAGTAAAAATAGATACCAATAAAAGTAAAATTAATTGAGACATCAGTAGCTTAAGTGTTTTTGAATATCCATATTGAATCAGAAGCCCCATATAATGCTCCACAAATTTTATGATGGGCCCCATAAGATGCTCCATATTAAAATATGCCCCATATAATCCTGCATAAAGGTTAATAATGGCCCCATAAGATGCTCCATAGACACATTTGCCCCTTATAATGCTGCACAAATCCTGATTATAGCCCCATAAGATGTTCCATATCAACCCCTTAGCGACCGCCGATACGCCTTTTAACGGCGGCCGCTAAGGGTACTTAAACCACAGCGCCGTTAATTAACGGCGCTGTGGAAAAAGTCCATAGCGCCCCCCAGAGGCCGATTTTCTCCGGGGTCTCAGCTGCCGAGGGTAGCCGAGACCCCAGAGAACATGATTCGGGGGGTTTTTAACCCACCCCGCATTTGCGATCGCCGGTAATTAACCGTTTACCGGCGATTGCAAAAAAAAAAAAAAAAAAAGCGATCTCTTTTTAATTTCTCTTTCCTCCGATGTGATCGCACATCGGAGGACAGAGAAAAGGGGTCCCAGGTGGCCCCCCAATACTCACCTAGCTCCCCCGATGCTCCTCGTGTCTCCCGGTGGGCGCCGCCATCTTCAAAATGGCGGGCGCATGCGCAGTGCGCCCGCCGGCCGGCACCGGGAGAATCTTTGGGGTCTCGGCTGCCGGGGGTAGCCGAGACCCCAAAGAGCATGATCGGGGTCGTTATTACCGACCCCTGTTTTGCGATCGCCGGTAATTAACTGTTTACCGGCGACCGCAAAAAAAAAAAAAGTAAAGTGTAATTCTCTGTCCTCTGATGTGATCGCACATCAGAGGACAGAGAAATAGGGGGATTCGGGGACCCTAGCATACTCACCTAGGTCCCTGGATCCTCTTGCTGCTCCTCCTGGCCGCCGGCAGAAGAACATGGCGGACGCATGCCCAGTGCGCCCGCCATCTGTCTCCATCTGCCGGCCGGCAGGAGAACAGCAGTTGGGGCTAAAATTAGGGTTAGGGGTAGGGTTAGGGGTAGGGTTAGGGTTAGGGGTAGGGTTAGGGTTAGGGGTAGGGTTAGGGGTAGGGTTAGGGTTAGGGGTAGGGGTAGGGTTAGGGGTAGGGTTAGGGGTAGGGTTAGGGTTAGGGGTAGGGTTAGGGGTAGGGTTAGGGGTAGGGTTAGGGTTAGGGGTAGGGGTAGGGTTAGGGCTAGGGTTGGGGCTAAATTTAGGGTTAGGGTTGGGGCTAAATTTAGGGTTAGGGTTGGGGCTAAACTTAGGGTTAGGCTTCTTTCACACTTATGTCGGTACGGGGCCGTCGCAATGCGTCGGCCCGACATACCGACGCACGTTGTGAAAATTGTGCACAACGTGGGCAGCAGCTGTAGTTTTTCAACGCATCCGCTGCCCAATCTATGTCCTGGGGAGGAGGAGGCGGAGTTACGGCCACGCATGCGCGGTCAGAAATGGCGGATGCGACGTACAAAAAAACGTTTCATTGAACTTTTTTTGTGCCGACGCTCCGCCAAAACACAACTGATCCAGTGCACGACGGACGCGACGTGTGGCCATCCGTCACGATCCGTCGGCAATACAAGTCTATGGGCAAAAAACGCATCCTGCGAGCACATTTGCAGGATCCGTTTCTTGTCCAAAACGACGGATTGCGACGGAATGCCAAACGACGCAAGTGTGAAAGTAGCCTTAGGGCTAGGGTTAGGGTTGGGGCTAAAGTTAGGGCTAGGGTTGGGGCTAAAGTTAGGGTTAGAGCTGGGATTAGGGTTAGGGTTTGGATTAGGGTTGGTATTAGGGTTAGGGTTGGCATTAGGGTTACGCTTGGGATTAGGGTTAGGTTTGGGATTAGGGTTAAGGTTAGGGTTGTGATTAGGGGTGTATTGGGATTAGGGTTAGGTTTGAGGTTAGGGTTGAGATTAGGATTAGGGGTGTGTTGGATTTAGGGTTTTGATTATGGTTAGGGTTGACATTAGGGTTGTTTTGGGGTAAGGGTTGTGATTATGGTTAGGGTTAGTGATTAGGATTATGGATCAGGTTGGGATTAGGGTTAGGGGTGTGTTGGGGTTAGGGTTGGAGCTAGAATTGGGGGGTTTCCACTGTTTAGGTACATCAGGGGGTCTCCAAACACGACAGCCAATTTTGCGCTCAAAAAGTCAAATGGTGCTCCCTCCCTTCTGAGCTCTGCCGTGCGCCCAAACAGTGGGTTACCCCCACATATGGGGCATCAGCGTACTCGGGATAAATTGGACAACAACTTCTGGGGTCCAATTTCTCTTGTTACCCTTGTGAAAATAAAAACTTGGGGGCTACAAAATCTTTGTGAAAAAAAAAATATTTTTTATTTTCACGACTCTGCATTCTAAACTTCTGTGAAGCACTTGGGCATTCAAAGTTCTCACCACACATCTAGATAAGTTCCTTGGGGGGTCTAGTTTCCAAAATGGGGTCACTTGTGGGGGGTTACTACAGTTTAGGTACATCAGGGGCTCTGCAATCGCAACATAATGCCCACAGACCATTCTATCAAAGTCTGCATTCCAAAAAGGCGCTCCTTCCCTTCCGAGCTCTGCCGTGCGCCCAAACAGTGGTTTACCCCCACATATGGCGCATCAGCGTACTCGGGATAAATTGGACAACAACTATTGCAGTCCAATTTCTCCTGTTACCCTTGTGAAAATAAAAACTTGGGGGCTACAATATCTTTTATGTGGAAAAAAAAAATATTTTTTATTTTCACGACTCTGCATTCTAAACTTCTGTGAAGCACTTGGGCATTCAAAGTTCTCACCACACATCTAGATAAGTTCCTTGGGGGGTCTAGTTTCCAAAATGGGGTCACTTGTGGAGGGTTTCTACTGGTTAGGTACATCAGGGGCTCTGCAAACGCAACATAATACCCGCAGACCATTCTATCAAAGTCTGCATTCCAAAACGGCGCTCCTTCCTTCCGAGCTCTGCCGTGCGCCCAAACAGTGGTTTACCCCCACATATGGGGTACCAGCATACTCAGGACAAATTGGACAACAACTTTTGGGGTCCAATTTCTCTTGTTACCCTTGTGAAAATAAAAACTTGGGGGCTAAAAAATCTTTTTTATTTTCACGGCTCTGCATTATAAACTTCTGTGAAGCACTTGGGCATTCAAGGTTCTCACCACACATCTAGATAAGTTCCATGGGGGGTCTAGTTTCCAAAATGGGGTCACTTGTGGGGGATTTCTACTGTTTAGGCACATCAGGGGCTCTCCAAACGCGACATGGCGTCCGATCTCAATTCCAGCCAATTCTACATTGAAAAAGTAAAACGGCACTCTTTCTCTTCCAAGCTCTGCGGTGCGCCCAAACAGTGGTTTACCCCCACATATTGGGTATCGACGTACTCAGGAGAAATTGCACAACAACTTTAGTGGTCTAATTTCTCCTGTTACCCTTGTGAAAATAAGAATTTGTGGGCGAAAAGATCATTTTTGTGTAAACAAAAGCGATTTTTTATTTTCACGGCTCTACATTATAAACTTCTGTGAAGCACTTGGGGGTTTAAAGTGCTCACCACACATCTAGATAAGTTCCTTAAGGGGTCTAGTTTCCAAAATGGTGTCACTTGTGGGGAGTTTCCACTGTTTAGGCACATCAGGGGCTCTCTAAACGTGACATGGCGTCGGATCTCAATTCCAGCCAATTCTGCATTGAAAAAGTCAAACGGCGCTCCTTCACTTCTAAGTTCTGCGGTGCGCCCTAACAGTGGTTTACCCCCACATATGGGGTATTGGCGTATTCAGGAGAAATTGCATAACAAAATTTATGGTTACATTTCTGTTTTTACACTTGTGAAAATAAAAAAAATGGTTCTGAATTAAGATGTTTGCAAAAAAAAGTTAAATGTTCATTTTTTCCTTCCACATTGTTTCAGTTCCTGTGAAGCACGTAAAGGGTTAATAAACTTCTTGAATGTGGTTTTGAGAACCTTGAGGGGTGTAGTTTTTAGAATGGTGTCACACTTCATTATTTTCTATCATATAGACCCCTCAAAATGACTTCAAATGTGATGTGGTCCCTAAAAAAAAATGGTGTTGTAAAAATGAGAAATTGCTGGTCAACTTTTAACCCTTATAACTCCCTAACAAAAAAAAATTTTGTTTCCAAAATTGTGCTGATGTAAAGTAGACATGTGGGAAATGTTATTTATTAACTATTTTTCGTGACATATCTCTCTGATTTAAGGGCATAAAAATACAAAGTTTGAAAATTGCAAAATTTTAAAAATTTTCGCCATATTTCCGTTTTTTTCATAAATAATCGCAAGTAATATCGAAGAAATGTTACCACTAACATGAAGTACAATATGTCATGAAAAAACAATCTCAGAATCAGCGGGATCCGTTGAAGCGTTCCAGAGTTATAACCTCATAAAGTGACAGTGGTCAGAATTACAAAAATTGGCCTGGTCATTAAGTACCAAATTGGCTCTGTCACTAAGGGGTTAAAATATACCCCATACAGTATAATCCTGCATAAAGGTTAGTAATGGCCCCATAAGATGCTCCATAGACACATTTGCCCAATATAATGCTGCACAAATGCTGATTATGGCCCCATAAGATGCTCCATAAAGATATATGCCCCATATAGTGCTGCACAAACCTTGATTATGGCCCTATAAGATGTGCCATACAGACACTTGCCCCATATAGTGCTGCACAAACGTTATGGCCGCATATTCATTACTGTAATGAGCGGTACCATCTGACCGCTCAGTACAGGAAGAAGCTGCGGCGCCAGGGAAGCCAGGGATGTGCAGGGACCGCGCCAGGAGCAGGTGAGTATAATTAAACAGCCCCCGCTCCCCCTCCCCTGCCGACCCCCTGGGTATGACTCGAGTATAAGCCGAGAGGGGGACTTTCAGCTCAAAAAAGTGGGCTGAAAATATCGGCTTATACTCGAGTATATGCGGTATATTACTACTAATAATATTAATAATGGTAGTGATATTAGTAATATGTTGGAACCATAAACTGGGATTGCATATTGTAATCAATGTTAGCAATTCTATTAACCCCTTTCTGACCTCGGACGGGATAGTATGTCCGAGGTCAGAAGCCCCGCTTTGATGCGGGCTCCGGCGGTGAGCCTGCACCAAAGCCGGGACATGTCAGCTGTTTTGAACAGCTGACATGTGCCCGTAATAGGCACGAGCAGAATCGCGATCTGCCCGCGCCTATTAACTAGTTAAATGCCGCTGTCAAATGCAGACAGCGGCATTGAACTACCGCTTCCGGCCGGGCAGCCGGAAATTATGTCATCGCCGACCCGCGTCACATGATCGGAGGTCGGTGATGCTTCTCCATTGTAACCATAGAGGTCCTTGAGATTTCTATGGTTACTGATCGCCGGTAGCTGTGAGCGCCACCCTGTGGTCGGCGCTCACAGCACACCTGCAATTCTGCTACATAACAGAGAACAGCAGATCGCTGCTATGTAGCAGAGGCGATCGAGTTGTGCCTGCTTCTAGCCTCCCATGGAGGCTATTGAAGCATGGCAAAAGTAAAAAAAAAAAGTTAAAAAAAATGTGAAAAAAATAAAAAAAATATAAAAGTTTAAATCACCCCCCTTTCGCCCCAATCAAAATAAATCAATAAAAAAAAATCAAATCTACACATATTTGGTATCGCCGCACTCAGAATCGCCCAATCTATCAAGTAAAAAAAAGCATTAACCTGATCACTAAACAGCGTAGCGAGAAAAAAATTAGAAACGCCAGAATTACGTTTTTTTGGTCGCTGCGACATTGCATTAAAATGCAATAACGGGCGATCAAAAGAACGTATCTGCACCAAAATGCTATTGTTAAAAACGTCATCTCGGCAAGCAAAAAATAAGCCCTCAATCGACCACAGATCATGAAAAATTGAGACGCTACGAGTATCGGAAAATGGCGCAATTTGTTTTTTTTTTTAGCAAAGTTTGGAATTTTTTTTCACCACTTAGGTAAAAAATAACCTAGTCATGTTAGGTGTCTATAAACTCGTACTGACCTGGAGAATCATAATGGCAGGTCAGTTTTAGCATTTAGTGAACCTAGCAAAAAAGCCAAACAAAAAACAAGTGTGGGATTGCACTTTTTTGGCAATTTCACCACACTTGGAATTTTTTTCCCGTTTTCTAGTACACGACATGCTAAAACCAATGATGTTGTTCAAAAGTACAACTTGTCCCGCAAAAAATAAGCCCTCACATGGCCAAATTGACGGAAAAATAAAAAAGTTATGGCTCTGGGAAGGAGGGGAGTGAAAAACGAACACGGAAAAACAAAAAATCCCAAGGTCATGAAGGGGTTAATATATTACTGTAATGCTACCTGCACTGCTACAATTACCTTATGTAATATATCAGTAGCATTACTAATATTCTAATTATTAATCATTATTATTATCATAATCATAAACAGTGTGTATAATATATACACAAACACAGTGGCATGTACAAGTTTGGGCACCCCTGGCCAAAATTTCTGCATTTGTGAACAGTAAAGCAAGTTGTAGATTAAATGATCTCTAACAGGCCTAAAGTTAAATATGACACATTAAGAAATGGTAGTTAATAGGAGCAGTGGAGGTCAAAATAAGGTCTGGAAGACCAAGCGAAATTTCAGTAAGAGCTTCTTTTAGTATTGCTAGAGAGGCAAATGAGAATTCCCCGCTTGACTGCACAACACCTTAAGAAAGATTTAGCTGACTCTAAAGTTGTGGTGCATCGTTACACTGTTCAGAGAAATCTGCATAAATATGGCATTCATGGAAGAGTCATTAGAATAAAACCTCTCCTGCATCCTTACCATAAAATTAAGCATCAGAAGTATGCAAAAGAACATTTAAACAAGCCTGATGCATTTTGGAAACACGTCCTTTGGCCTGATGAGTTTAAAATAGAACTCTTTGGCCACAATGATCAACGGTATGTGTGGAGAAAAAAGGGCACAAAATTTTAAGAAAAGAACATCTCACCAACCATTCAGTATTCGGGTGTATCAATCACGCTTTGGGGTTGTGTTGTAGCCAACTGCAAGGGGAACACTTAGTGGCTAGCGGGAAGGATGGATTTAATGAAATTTCAACAAATTCTTGATGCAAACATAACACTATCTGTAAAAAAGCTGAAGTTGAAAACAGGATGGCTTCTACAAATGGATAATAATCTTAAACTCACATCAAAATTCATAATAGACTACCTCAAAAGGCGCAAGCTGAAGGTTTTACAATGGCCCTCACAGTCCCCTGATCTGAACATCATTGAAAATCTGTGGCTAGACCTCAAAATATCAGGGCATGCAAGAAGACCCTGGAATCTCACAGAACTGGAAGAATTTTCCAAGGAAGAATAAATGAAAATCTCTCAAACAAGAACTGAAAGACTTTTGTCTGGATACAAAAAGTGTTTACAAGCTATGATCCTTTCAAAAGGGTGTGCTACTAGATACTAAACATGCAAGGTGCCCAAACTTTGCATTGGCCCATTTTCATTTTTGTAATTCTTAAAATGTAAAAAATGAAAATACCATATATATTCGGGTATAAGCCAACCCGAGTATAAGCCGACCCCCCTAATTTTGCCACAAAAAACTGGGAAAACTTAATGACTCGATTATAAGCCTAGGGTGGGAAATGCAGCAGCTACCGGCAAATGTCAAAAGTAAAAATAGATACCAATAAAAGTAAAATTAATTGAGACATCAGTAGGTTAAGTGTTTCTGATTTTCCATATTGAATCAGAAGCCCCATATAATGCTCCATAAAGTTTATGATGCCCCATAAGATGCTCCATATTAAAATATGCCCCATATAATGCTGCATAAAGGTTAATAATGGCCCCATAAGATGCTCCATAGACACATTTGCCCAATATAATGCTGCACAAATGCTGATTATGGCCCCATAAGATGCTCCATAAAGATATTTTCCCCATATAATGCTGTACAAACGTTATGGCCCCATAAGATGCTCCATACAGACATTTGCCCCATATAATGCTGCACAAACGTTAATTATGGCCCCATAAGATGTTCTATAAAGATATTTGCCCCATATAAAGCTGTACAAACCTTGATTATGGCCCCATGAGATGTTCCTTACAGACACTTGCCCCATATACCGTAATGTTCCACAAACATTAATTATGGCCCCATACAGACACTTGCCCCATATAGTGCTGCACAAACGTTGATTATGGCCCCATACAGACACTTGCCCCATATAATGCTGCACAAACATTATGACCCCATACAGATACTTGCCCCATATAATGCTGCAGAAACGTTATGGCCCCATACAGACACTTGCCCCATATAGTGCTGCACAAGCGTTATGGCCCCATACAGACACTTGCCCCATATAGTGCTGCACAAACGATGATTATGGCCCCATACAGACACTTGCCCCATATAGTGCTGCACAAACGTTATGGCCCCATAAGATGCCCCATACAGACACTTGCCCCATATAGTGCTGCACAAACGTTATGGCCCCATAAGATGCCCCATACAGACACTTGCCCCATATAGTGCTGCACAAACGTTGATTATGGCCCCATACAGACACTTGCCCCATATAGTGCTGCACAGAAGTTGATTATGGCCCCATACAGACACTTGCCCCATATAATGCTGCACAAACGTTATGGCCCCATAAGATGCCCCATACAGATACTTGCCCCATATAGTGCTGCACAAACGTTGATTATGGCCCCATACAGACACTTGCCCCATATAATGCTGCACAAACGTTATGGCCCCACAAGATGCCCCATACAGACCCATGCCCCATTTGCTGTTGCTGCGATGAAAAAAAAATAAAAAAATCACATCCTCACCTCTCTGTCGTTCAGGCCCCTTGCACTTTCAATATTATATACTTCATTCTGGCGCCACTCCATCTTCAGCGTCTTCTGCACTGACATCCAGGCAGAGTGCACGCACTAACCACGTCATCGCGCCCTCTGACCTGAGCGTCACTGCAGAAGACGCTGAAGATGGAGCGGCACCCGGAACGAGGAGCAGGGGAATATCGCGCAGCGCTGCGCTCCCCCTCCCCATTATACTCATCTGCTCCTGGCGCGGTGCAGTCCCTGCTTCCCCGACGCCGCAGCTTCTTCCTGTACTGAGCGGTCACCGTTAACGCTCATTACAGTAATGAATATGCGGCTCCACCCCCATGGGAGGTGGAGCCGCATATTCAGGGCCGGCTCCAGGTTTTTGAGGGCCCCGGGCGAACGAGTCTCAGTGGGCCCCCCCCCGCTTTAACACATACCACGATTCATGATGCACAGATAAGAATCAGCCCACGCCACGCAGTATATAACACACTAACACAGCCCACGCAGTATATAACACAGCCCACGCACGCAGTATATAACCCACAGCCCACGCACGCAGTATATAACCAACAGCCCACGCACGCAGTATATAACCCACAGCCCACCCACGCAGTATATAACCCACAGCCCACGCACGCAGTATATAACACACAGCCCACGCACGCAGTATATAACACACAGCCCACGCACGCAGTATATAACACACAGCCCACGCACGCAGTATATAACGGTGTTATATACTGCGTGCGTGGGCTGTGTGTCATAATAACACACAGCCCACGCACGCAGTATATAACACAACACAGCACAGCCCCGTGACGTAGTATATAACCGCGGCAACACCTAAAATGGGTGACACTGGCTGACATCAGATTTGGAAAGTAAAAGGGTCAGTCACGCAGCAGACCCAGGCTCAGTCAACAGCAGGCTGCCTGCATCCCATTTCGATTCATTCCCCCCCAGCCCCCGCAATGCGCAGCGTTGGGGTCGGGGACCGTCACCGAAGACGAGTCACTCAATCACAGTCACTGCTGCTAGCCTTCGCCGGCCCGTCGCCCTCGTTGTGGACACACAGGAGAGGGCACCGACCGTGCACCTCCTCACTCACTGCAGCTGCTGCTCGTCTTCTCCTTCTTGGCGCTGCTAGACCTGTCCTCTTCTCCTGGATGGTGGCTCTGTCTTCTTGCTCTTAGGATGACAAGCCAACCGGAAGTAACAGGACAGATGACCCAGCGCCGCCCGGAAGTGACTCTCTCTGTATTGTGTATCCATGGTGACGGGCCGGCGGAGGTGAGTATTGCTGCTATTGCAGCTGCGCAGCGCCAGGCGCCAGCGAAATGGCTCAGACAGAGCTCTGTTATCTGCCCCCTGCTGCGGAGGTGCCGCCGGGCGCCGGGGATGATGAGGGATTTGATTTGATCACTGTACACTCACAGCAGCGATGTAGACAGTGACAGTGTGTACTACCATAAATGGGCCCCCCCGTCTCGCCAGGGCCCCGGCATTTGCCCGGGTACGCCGGGTGCTGACGCCGGCCCTGCGCATATTCATTACTGCAATGAGCGGTACCATCTGACCGCTCAGTACAGGAAGAAGCTGCTGGCGCCAGGGAGCCGGGGATCTGCAGGGACTGCGCCAGGAGTAGGTGAGTATAATTAGACAGCCCGTGCTCCCCCTCCCCTGCCAACCCCTGGGTATGACTCGAGTATAAGCCATCAGGGGGACTTTGAGCCCAAAAAATGGGCTGAAAATCTCGGCTTATGCTTGAGTATATACGGTATATATTTTTCTTGCATAAAATACAAAGGAAATGTGTTATCTTTAACTTTAACCCTTTTAGAGATCATTCAATCTTTAACTTTTGATCAAGGGTGCCCAAACTTTTACATGCCACTGTATATATACTGTGTGTAGCATTGGGCAGAAGGTTTAGGCAAATATGGAAAAAATTCTGCAACATAAGAATGCTCTCATAATTAGAAGTGTTAACTGGAGATGGGCAAACCCGTAGATGTTTGGGTTCGGCAGGTTTGGCCGAACATTTAAAAAAAAGTTTGGTTTGGGTACCAGAACGCTACCTAAAGTCGAACCTGAAGTCGAACCCCATTTAGGTGAATGGGTGGCCCGAACATCCATAGTTTCCCATGCTATCATCTGCATGACAGCACAGGAAACACCGGCTCTGATCCACAGTAAGATCATTACCGTCGGTCAGAGTGCTGCAGCTCCCACGCTGTCAGATGACAGGATGTGAGCCAGCAGCTCAGACCAGTGGTAAAAAGGTTATCGCCGGTCACTAGCATTGGCTGATGAGACTACTACTCTCACCATCCTAAACCTGCTCTCACTGTTATCAACGAGAGCTGGCGAGGCTGATGAAAGTGTTTATCAGCTGGCGCTTGTGCAATAAATAAATAAATTGCGTGGCTTCCCCTGTGTTTGATAACCAGTGCAGATAAAGCAAACAGCTGCGAGCTGCAAAAATGGATGTACAGCACCCCATTTTTTAAATTTATTTAATTAATTAAAAAATATGGCGTGGAAACCCCTCTATTTTTGATAACCAGCCAATATAAAGCTGACAGCTGGGGGTTGCAGCTCACAGCTGTCAGCTTTACATGCGCTATTATCAAAAAGAGGAACTTATGCCATTTTTTGTATACATTATTTATCACACAGGCGCCTGCTGATGAATACTCTAATTAGCTTTGCCTGCTCTCACTGCCATGATTACCCATTGGTATCTCATAATAACATCAATGGGGGCTGATGGGAGACGGTGCTCACGCACCTTGGCGAGTGTTCTGTTTAAGTGCCCATGTCAGAAATTGACAGTGGCGTCTAAATGGGTAACACACAGCAGCAATCGGAGCTCAGTTCTGGCTGCTGCTGCTTGTGACTGATGCCTTTTATGTAATATCACAGGCATCTACCACTTGTAAAGAGAGCATAGCTCCTGAGTTTCCTACACACTTTTGGACCTCAATACACATGGACCATTACGCCATTTTTGCAAAGGGTATAAAGCAGTAACTGAAAATATAATATAAATGCTCATTAGCGAGAAATATGTTTACTGTTGGAGGACAACATCTGCACAAAGTTTGTATGTTCTCCTGTGGGGGTTTTCCTCTAGGAATTCCAATTTCCTGCCATTCTCGAAAGACATATTGATAGGGAATTTCGATTGTCACGACAATGTCTTTAAAGTGCTAGAGAACATGTTAGCACTATATAAGCAAGCATAACTAATAAATACGTTTTAGAAGAAAGAAAAACTACTACTATCATTACATACTGTATAATGCTATATAACTACTATTAATATTGCTAATACTAAAAAAATAGAGAAAAAAAACTAAATACCGTATATACTCGAGTATAAGCTGACCCGAGTATAAGCCGACCCCCCTAATTTTGCCACAAAAAACTAGGAAAACTTATTGACTCGAGTATAAGCCTAGGGTGGGAAATGCAGCAGCTACGGGGAATTTAAAAAATAAAAATAGATGCTCCATACCATTCATTATGGCCCCATAGATGCTCCATATAAAGCTGTGCCATATAGAATGCTCTGCACCGTTCATTATGGCCCCATAGATGCTCCACATAAAGATGTGCCATATAGAATGCTCTGCACCATTCATTATTGCCCCATAGATGCTCCATAGAAAGCTGTGCCCCATATATATTGCTCTGCACCTTTGATTATAGCCCCATAGATGCTCCTTATAAAGCTGTGCCCCACATATATTGCTCTGCACCATTGATTATGGCCCCATAGATGCTCCTTATAAAGCTGTGCCCCATATATATTACTCTGCACCGTTGATTATGGCCCCATAGATGCTCCTTATAAAGCTGTGCCCCATATATATTACTCTGCACCGTTGAATATGGCCCCATAGATGCTCCTTATAAAGCTGTGCCCCATATAGAATGCTCTGCACCATTGATTATGGCCCCATAGATGCTCCATATAGAATGCTGCTGCTGCAATAAAAAAAAATCACATACTCACCTCTCTTCGCTCAGGACGCCGACGCTTTCAATATTTACCTGCTCCTTGTGCGGCTCCGTCTATAGCACTGACGCTCAGCAGAGGGCGCGCACTGACTACGTCACCGCGCCCTCTAACCTGAGCGTCACTGCCAGGAGATGCTGCAGACGGAGCCGCTCCGGAGCGAGGAGCTGGTAAATTTCACACAGCGCTCCCCTCCCCGTATACTTACCTGCTCCCGGTGCGGTCCCTGCTTCTCCCGGCGCTGCATCTTCTTCCTGTATTGAGCGGTCACCGTTACCGCTCATTTACAGCAATGAATATGCAGCTCCACTCTTATGGGAGGTGGAGCTGCATATTCATTGCTGAGCGGTACCATGTGACCACTCAGTACAGGAAGAAGATGCAGCGCCGGGAGAAGCAGGGACTGCAGGGACCGCGCCAGAGCAGGTAAGTATAACTAGATAGCCCTCGCTCCCCCTCACCTGCTGACCCCCGGGTATGACTCGAGTATAAGCCGAGAGGGGGACTTTCAGCCCCCAAAAATGGGCTGAAAATCTCGGCTTATACTCGAGTATATACGGTAGTCATAATTTCACAGAAAACCCCCAAAACGGGCTGAACAAAATAACTGGCATCTTTCCAAAATTTTGGGCAAGCAACTTTGTTTCAAGCAGGTGATGCTCGTTCACACTCACTTGTGACAAGTAACATGTATGGGCAATATGAAAATCACACCTGAAACCAGATAAAAAATGGGAGAAGTTGACTCAATCTTTGCATTTTTTGATTGTGTGTGCCAGAGTAAAGAAGGAGAACAGAAAGAGGAGAAGAAAACTGTCTGAGGACTTGAGAACTTAAAATTGTTGAAAAATATTGATTCAAGCTGGGAGAAATATTTAATTTTCTGGAACAATTTCAAGGGTGGGTGCCAACACTTTTGGCCATGACTGTATTACATTTAATATCACATAGATTACCTATAATAACTACTGTTACTACTACATATTATAAAATATAATATCTACTACTATTACTGTTATGTATAACATATTATATAAGAACATAATACGGATACACAAAATAGCATATTTATAATAATATTATATTACTATTACTATGATATATAACTGTTGTTGCCAACATTCGTGCTGAAATGTTGAAACAATTCTATATTTTAAATACAGAAAGGCCACTAATAGTGTTTTCTACATTAATTTGCATTATTATTATTAGTATTAATAATTTTTGTTTTACCACTGTATGAGAAATGTAAACATTTATTGGATATAGACATCATTTTCTTTTGAAAATATATTTGCTTTCTTTGTGGTTTGACCTAGTATGACCATTTACCATGAAACGTGCGGGTGGCGATCCTTTCCGCAGCGGAGGTCGATGTCCCAGCCCTGGTTTGGCATAGATCATTGCATTGGATTAAAGAGAATATCATTATTAGTATCCAGAATAAAGGGTTACCTAACATGATTCCAGTTCATGGCTGCTGATTGGAAATTCTTCATTATTTCCAGTGCTGCAATATTTAGTTAAGAAAGAGCCAAATATTCAGTAGAAACCCCCAGGCCTCATTTCTTCACTTTAACAAATGAATAGCAATTAATCAGTCATGGCGATTAGACCGTATAGAGTTGTCATTTAAGAAGAGTTCACAGACATTTCCTATCTTGTATCACAGCACCAAAACTTGGTTTTGGAACAGGAAAAAAGCAAAGAAGAATTATTTATTTATATTCAGGTTTTCATCCCCATAAGAGGTGAGGAGTGAGCAGGTTTACAATTTTTTTTATTCATGGGAAAGTCATAACGTGATTTATTACAAGTCATGGTCATTATTAATGAATAACATATTTCTTATAAAAATGTACATACATGTTGGGTCAAGGGCATCCATTGTATTTTCAGTCCAAGTGCGTTCCAACAAAACATTTTATCGGGCTTGAACCTATGTTAGTCTATGGGGCCATACACACATCTGATCTTTTCCTCGGACCAAGACGGTCTGAGACAGAAATAGCGGCATGCATGAGTTGGATCCGTGTATCGGATCGCACTCTGCCATGCAAGTCAAAGAGTCCGTCGTGGAAAACATCGAACTGTTCTTGGATCACATCTGAGTGCAGTCCCATTTTCATGGACTGAGAAAATGGAGAAGATAGAGACATTCCCACCTCCCATCTTCCCTCATCTGAGGAAAGTCAGATCGCACTATGCTCACAGTCTGATCAGACTCTCAGCTTAGCGTGCATTCATTGTAAATAAAGATTGGAAGCCGGCCGCAATTTTGATTTATTCTTTTGATTGCTGGGAAGTGGGTAAAAATAATAAAAAATTAAACTCACATGCCCTAGTGTCTCCTCTAATCCAGACTGCCCTGTGTTGCATTTTCATAAATTCAATTTTGCTGTGGTTTTTACTAGTTTTTTATGCGTTTTTGGCAAAATGTTTGACAGTGGAAAGATGGCATAAAGTACATGTTTTCTACACTCATATCATAATTCAAAAGGTAACAAAAGCCATGCTGAAATAACACTTAAAAAACATGTTAAAGCAGTGTAAAAAAAAAAAATTCCAAACCTGCGAATTCTTCTGGGGTGGTGCTCTGTCTCTTGTAATAAGAACATGTCATGCTGTAACGGTCTTCAGTAAGGCAGAGGGGCTTCAAATTGTCACTGGAACTCGAACCCTAACTATTCCTATCCCGGGGGGTACTCTTGAAGGTAGAGAGGCCTGAGTCTCAGATCTTACTATGCTCCTGTTTAACCAAGATCTGTCCCTTCCCCGAACCCATGAGGTATGGGACAGAAATGTAAGGTATAGAAGACACAAAGACAAAGCAGGGATAACAGAAAGTAACAAACATACAAACACACACCAAAGGTAGAGGGGTACAGTTATATGAAAAAGTTTGGGTACACCTATTAATCTTAAGCTTAATGTTTTTTAAAAATTGTTTTTTTTTGCAACAGCTATTTCAGTTTCATATATCTAATAACTGTTGGACACAGTAATGTTTCTGCCTTGAAATGAGGTTTATTGTACTAACAGAAAATGTGCAATCTGCATTCAAACAAAATTTGACAGGTGCATAAGTATGGGCACCCCACCAGAAAAGTGACATTAATATTTAGTAAATCCTCCTTTTGCAAAAATAACAGCCTCTAGTCGCTTCCTGTAGCTTTTAATGAGTTCCTGGATCCTGGATGAAGGTATTTTTGACCATTCCTCTTTAGAAAACAATTCTAGTTCAGTTAGGTTTGATGGTCGCCGAGCATGGACAGCCCTCTTCAAATGATCCCACAGATGTTCAATGATATTCAGGTCTGGGGACTGGGATGGCCATTCCAGAACAGTGTAATTGTTCCTCTGCATGAATGCCTGAGTAGATTTGGAGCGGTGTTTTGGATCATTGTCTTGCTGAAAGATCCATCCCCTGCGTAACTTCAACTTTGTCACTGATTCATAAACATTATTGTCAAGAATCTGCTGATACTGAGAGGAATCCATGCGTCCCTCAACTTTAACAAGATTCCCGGTGCCGGCATTGGCCACACAGCCCCAAAGCATGATGGAACCTCCACCAAATTTTACTGTGGGTAGCAAGTGTTTTTCTTGGAATGCTGTTTTTTGGTCGCTATGCAGAAAGCCTTTTTGTATGACCAAACAACTCAATCTTGGTTTCATCAGTCCACAGGACCTTCTTCCAAAAAGAAATTTGCTTCTCCAAATCTGCTTTTGAATACCTCAGCCGAGTTTGTGGCGTGCTTGCAGAAACGGCTTCTTTCGCATCACTCTCCCATACAGCTTCTCCTTGTGCAAAGTGTGTTGTATAGTTGACCGATGCACAGTGACACCATCTGCAGCAAGTTGATGCTGCAGCTTTCTGGAGGTTGTCTGAGGATTGTCCTTGACTGATCTCACCATTCTTCTTCTCTGCCTTTCTGATGTTTTTCTTGGCCTGCCATTTCTGGCCTTAACAAGAACTGTACCTGTGTTCTTCCATTTCCTTACAATATTCCTCACAGTGGAAACTGACAGGTTAAATCTCTGAGACAGCTTTTTGTATCCTTCCCCTGAACAACTATGTTGAATAATCTTTGTTTTCAGATCATTAGACAGTTGTTTTGAGGAGCCCATGATGCCACTCTTCAGAGGAGATTCAAACAGGAGAACAACTTGCAAGTGGCCACTTTAAGTAGCTTTTCTCATGATTGCATACACCTGGCTATGAAGTTCAAAGCTCAATGAGGTTAGAAAACCAAAAAAAGTGCTTTAGTAAGTCAGTAAAAAGTAGGTAGGAGTATTTAAAACAAGAAAATGATAAGGGTGTCCATACTTATGCACCTGTCAAATTTTGTTTGAATGCAGATTGCACATTTTCTGTTAGTACAATAAATCTCATTTCAAGGCAGAAACATTACTGTGTCCAACAGTTATTAGATATATGAAACTGAAATAGCTGTTGCAAAAAAACAATTTTTATAAAACATTAAGCTTAAGATTAATAGGGGTGCCCAAACTTTTTCATATAACTGTATATAGGGAAGGATAGGAATGTACCAACCAAACGGCAATAGGACAATGAGGAAAGCATACACCCAAAAACAGCACGCAACAATCTCCAGGAGCAACAACGATGTCTAATTCAGGACAGTGTGCTAGGAAGCAAAGCTTTCACTGGCAAGAAAGAGAAGGTCTGACCAGGTTTTATAGGGAGAGGTTATGACCACATCAGAAGCAGTTAAAATGGAACTGCAAGTTTCTAACCAGCGTAGAAAGGGTCGTTAACCTCTTCAGCACCAAAGAAAACCAAATCCATTTAATATGGGACACAAACACGCAGGCTAAATGGAAGATCTGCAATTCACAATACATAGTGATCTTCTAATCCCATGTCTCCTACACACTTGTGACAGAGCATCATGATCTCGGGGTCATTATTCTATTAAAAGATTTAACTGTATTAGGATTTGCTGGTACTTATCGGCTATCAATAAAAATCAAATTACCAACTACAGATGTTCTATATCCACAAACCTGCAGCACGGTGTCTTATTGGTCAGCACTGCAGCACTGGGGTCCTGGATTCAAATCCCACATGTTCTCCCTATGTATGCGTGGGTTTCCTCCGGGTTCTCGGTTTCAACTCCCATTCCAAAGACATAATTATAAGGGACATCAGTATTTATGAGCGGATCTGAACACCAAATTGTTCGGATTTTTACAACAAAGTCGATTTGGGACAAAGTTATTCTCCAGGAATTGAATGTTCCATACTATGCTGTGTGCTGTGACTCCCTAGACCGTAATAAACATAAGATGTAAAAAAAATACCCAAGTATCTTGCTGCTTACCACTCTGGCCAGCCTACTGCTCATTACTAACCATCCTGTTTTCACGGTCTCTCCTTTCCACTGTTATGCCACATCTCGCTCTAGAACGGACCTCAGACATAACGTTGCCTCGTCGAGATGTCACGGGGTGCGTAGTGACCTTATTACACGCAGTGACCTCCAAGTCCCATTCTAGTCTAGACACTCAGTGCACCGACTGGTGGGCAGTGAGCAGGAGAGAGGCCAGAGAGATGAGCGGTAAGGTAAGAATTGGTTGCCGGCAGAGAAAATTGCAAACTCTGTATTCTGGACTATATGGATTCTTGTAAAATTCAAGTAGACATTGATTCCCACTTGAAAAAATGACAGTTTATACTCAATAGTCTATTAACCTTCCAACACATTTTAGACTCTCATTTTTTTATCAAAATGTCTCTCTTTTTCTGCATTTTTTTAGCTAAAAGAGATGTCTTCTAACATCATGTCCTCCCTCTATCTGAAACTAAACCTGTCAAAAACTGAACTCCTCGTGTTCTCTCCCTCTACTAACCTACCTTTGCCTGACATTGCCATCTCCGCATGCGGTTCCACCATTACTCCAAAGCAACATGCCCGCTGCCTTGGGGTCATACTTGATTCTGACCTTTCATTCACCCCCCACATCCGATCACTGGCTCGCTCTTCTTACCTGCATCTCAAAAACATTTCTAGAATTCGCCCTTTTCTTACTTTCGACTCTGCAAAAACTCTTACTGCTTCACTTATTCATTCTCGTCTGGACTATTGTAACTCTCTATTAATAGGCCTCCCTCTTACCAAACTCTCCCCGCTCCAATCTGTCCTGAATGCTGCTGCCAGGATCATATTCCTCACCAACCGTTACACCAATGCCTCTACCTTGTGCCAGTCATTACACTGGCTACCCATCTACTCCAGAATCCAGTACAAAACTACTACCCACATCCACAAAGCACTCCATGGCTCAGCACCACCCTACATCTCCTCTCTGGTCTCAGTCTACCACCCTACCCGTGCCCTCCGCTCCGCTAATGACCTCAGGTTAGCATCCTCAATAATCAGAACCTCTCACTCCCGTCTCCAAGACTTTACACGTGCTGCGCCGATTCTTTGGAATGCACTACCTAGGTTAATACGATTAATCCCCAATCCCCACAGTTTTAAGCGTGCCCTAAAAACCCATTTGTTCAGATTGGCCTACTGCCTCAACGCATTAACCTAACTATCCCTGTGTCGCCCATTAAAAAAAAAAAAAAAAAAACACCCACAGGTGACTCCGTCATGTGATCAGGGGTCACCGATGGGTTGGCTTGACAACCAGAGTTCTCCAGCAGACCTCTATGGTTGTCATAGCTGTATTGCTATGAGCGCCACCCAGTGGTCAACGCTCATAGCAAGTGAACGTTTCTACTACACACAGGCGATCTGATTTTCGGGCAGCACGGCCTTGCAGCGCTGGGGTCCTGGGTTCTAATCCCACCCAGGACAACATCTGCAAAGAGTTTGTATGTTCTCTCCGTGTTTGCGTGGGTTTCCTCCGGGTACTCAGGTTTCCTCCCACATTCCAAAGACATACTGATAGGGCATTTAGATTGTGAGCCCCAACGGGGACAGCGATGATAATGTGTGCAAAACTGTAAAGCGCTACGGAATATGTTAGCGCTATATAAAAATAAAGATTATTATCATCGCCTGTATGTAGCAGAGCCGATCAAAATACTGCAGCTTCTAGTCTCCCATGGAGACTATTGAAACATGCATAAAGTAAAAAAAGTTTTTTTTACTTAAAAATATTAAAAAAATATAAAAGTCCAAATCACCCCCCTTTCGCCCCATTCAAAATAAAACAATAAAAAAATCAAACATACACATATTTGGTATCGCCTGCATTCAGAATTGCCCGATCTATCAATATATAAAAAAAGAATTAACCCAATCGGTAAACGGCATAAGGAGAAAAAAATTCAAAACCCCAGAACTAGGTTTTTTTGGTCGCAGCGATATTGCAATAAAATGCAGGCGATCAAAAGTTCGTATCTAAACCAAAATGGTTTCATTAAAAACGTCAGCTTGGCGCACAAAACATAAGCCCTCACCCAGCCCCAAATCACGAAAAATAGAGACGCTACAGGTCTCGGAAAATGGCACCATTTTTTGAGGGGGAGATTTTTTTTTCAGCACTTAAGTAAAAAAGAACCTGGATATGTTTGGTGTCTATGAACTCGCAATGACCTGGAGAATCATAATGGCAGGTCAGTTTTAGCATTTAGTGAACATGGTAAAAACAAACTGTAGAATTGCACTTTTTTTTGCAATTTCACTGCATTTGGATTTGTTTCACAGTTTTCAGTACATGATATGTTAAAACCAATGGTGTAGTTCAAAAGTACAACTTTTCCAGCAAAAGTTATGGCTCTGGGAAGAAGGGGAACAAAAAATGAAAACGCAAAAATGAAAATACCTCAGGTCATAAAAGGGTTAACCCCTTCCCGACCATGGACATAGTACATCATGGTTGGGAAATGCTTCTCGACCTTGGACGCACTGAGTATGTACAGGCGATTTTGTGTGCACGACGACTGTGCGCACACGACCATTGCCAAATGTTCAGCTAATATCATATCTGATTCTCACTGCTAGTAGTGGTGCCCTCACCGCTTCCGGCGGTCTAACCCCCTGCACTTGTGTCAGTGCAAACTTGACAGTTACAAAGCATAGTAGTAATGCTCCTGAATTGCTATGCTTTATAACTGCAATCAGACTGCAGGCAGTGAAAGTCCCATAGTGGAACTAAGTAAAAAAAAAAAAGTTGTAAAAATATATTTTTTTAATCAGAAAAAAATAAGGAAAAAAAATTACTGTACTGATCAATTTGTACTTTTAAGTAAAAAAATAAATATTGTATATACTCAAGTATAAGCCGAGAATTTCAGCCCATTTTTTTAGGCTGAAATTGCCCCTCTCGGCTTATACTCGAGTCATTCCCAGGTGTCGGCAGGGGAGGGGGAGCGGCTGCTGGGTAATAATACTCACCTGCTCCTGTCGCGGTCGCTGCACGTCTCTGGTTCTTCGGGCGCTGACCGCTTCTTCCTGTATTGAGCGGTCACATGGTACCGCTCATTACAGTAATGAATATGGACCCGACACCACTCCCATAGAGCCGCATATTCATTACTGTAATGAGCTGTACCATGCGACCGCTCAATACGGGAAGAAGCTGTCAGCGCCCGGAGAACCAGGGATGTGCAGGGACCACGCCGGGAGCAGGTGCACGATATTCACCTGTCCCACGTTCCACTGTCCGCACCGCTGTGTCTTCTGCGTCCTCTGCTGTGACGCTCAGGTCAGAGGGTGCAATGACACAATTAGTGCACGCCGCCCTCTGCCTGAGCGTCAGTGCGGAGGACGGGGAAGACACAGCGGCTCTCGCCGGTGGAATGGAGGACAGGTGAATATAGCAAGTGCCGGGGGCCTGAGCGACGAGAGGTGAGTATGTGACTTTTTTTTTTTTAAATCGCAGTAACAGCATATGGGGCAAATATCTCTATGGAGCATCTTATGGGGCCATAATCAGCATTTGTGCAGCATTATATGGGGCATATTTTAATATGGAGCATCTTATGGGGCCCATCATGAACTGTATGGAGCATTATATGGGGCTCCTGATTCAATATGGATATTCAAAAACACTTAACCTACTGATGTCTCAATTAATTTTACTTTTATTGGTATCTATTTTTATTTTTGACATTTACCGGTAGCTGCTGCATTTTCCACCCTAGGCTTATACTCGAGTCATTAAGTTTTCACAATTTTTGTGGCAAAATTAGGGGTCTCGGCTTATACTTGGGTCGGCTTATACTCGAGTATATACGGTAAATAAAGTATACATGTTTGGTAGTGCTGCGTCTGGAACGACCTACCCCATAATACAGCCTCACTATTTAACCACTTCAGCAAACACCGTAAAAAATCAATAAAAAAATAAGGTGAAAATCATTGCTTTTTCATCAAACCGCCAAACAAAGAGTGGAATAAAACATGAATATGACTGTAAAAAAATAGCATCATTGAAAACTTCATGTTGTCCGGCAAAAAACAAGCCGCCATACAGTGCCATCAATGGAAAAATAAAAATATTGCTCTCAGAATAAAGATGCACTAACAAATATTTTTTCTATAAAATAGTTTCTATTGCATAAAAGTGTCAAGACATAAAAAAAAATAAATGTGGTATTGCTGTAATCGTACTGACCCAAAAATTAAAGCTGTCATCAGTTTTGCCACACGCGGAATGGCATAAACCCCCGATAAAAAAAACAATTCCTAAATTGCTGTTTTTGTTCATTCTGCCTCCCAAAAATCAGAATAGAAAGCAATCAAAAAATGTCATGTGTCCGAAAATGGTACCAATCAGAATGTCAACTTGTCCTGCAAAAACAAGCCCTCCCATGACTCTCTTAGCAGAAATATGGAAAAATTATATCTCTTAAATATGGCAATACAAAAACTAGTTTTTGCAACAAAAAAAGTGTCTCTTAGTGTCTGACGGTAGCCAAACAGAAAAAAATCAATTTAAGTTTGGTATCGCTGTAATCGCACCAACCCGAAGAATAAAGTCGCCTAATTACTTTTACCGCATGAGAAACGGCGTAAAAAATGAATAAAACCAATTCTTCATCTGATGTTGATTTTTTAAGTCTGTCTCCCAAAGATCGCAGTAAGGTTTGGTGCATATTTATCCTGCGCTGTACGCCAAGCACCAGGGTTTCCATCTAAATCTTTGAAATATGTGATTCAGACGGAACCACTGGTGGAAGATGCCCTATAATGAGGCAGATGGAGGCACTGTTGACATTATCTGGCCTATGTTTCAGAGGTGTCCATCTTCTTAGGCGCGTATAAAAGTGCCGTCGCCCACAGTTTTGTGCACCTCTGAAAAAAAGGACAATGCTGAGCAGAGGCTAGACGGAGTCCAGAGTAACTCTGCTCAATCTAATGAATGGACCCTTTAGGGGTATCATCTAAATAACGTCATCAGAGATTTAGATGGAAACCCTGATAAAAGTGCTCAGTGTAGAGCACAGGATAAACATGATCCCAAACATTATGTAAAATATCTCCAATAAAAGCTTTAACTCTATCCATCCTTTTATCAAGTACTTCTTAAGAATTCTTCCTATGTTTTCTTATAAATGCCTAACAATTTGGAATACAGAAGAAAACATCTGTGAAATGACAGATTCCAAGTCGTTAGACACTTACTGTATGCATCACGGCTTTTATACCATCAAGGTAAGAACAAACCTGCCAGATCCCATCTGGGGTGCAACAAATAAAATCCAAATCTCCACTAAATTCTCTTGTCGAAATATAAAAGTTCTCCAATTCAGAGCAGCCGAATTTTAACTGATAAGATATGAAGGCTGCGTGTTTCCTTTACTTGAGGACCAGACTTGCCTCCATCCATGAATGGGATGCCAGTTTCAATTAAAAATTGGCTCTCGCTCTCCATCAGCGACGTCCCATCAGATAACGCGACAGCATCCTATTGCTTCTGTTTAAGTACCAGTCCAACCAGTAACGCGCGGGGTGTCTGACTGCGTCACTAATTCCAGTTGGAAAGTTATCTACGGATTCGAGCAGTGGCAAAGCTGTGCTTGATAACAAGCAAAGGCTCATCTGCTTCAAGCGCGGCTCCTGCCAGTTTTATCAGTCACGTAACTCATCAATAAATCAAGAAGCCGCGTCCCTTTGTTTTTTTTTTACATTTGATCAAAATTTATTTCCGCCATTGTCACATGTAATACTTTAATAGGAGCCCTGTAGATGGGAACATTAAGAAGTTAGTTAGAGACATTTTGCAGGCGCCGTTCGCCTTGTCATTGACAGGGAAGGTAATCCTATACACAGGCTGCTATTGTGAGACGGGAAACTGGCCTTTTCCACTGCCAGAGACCAGATGCACCTCTCTCTATCCTAATCTGTAAACGACTTAAAGGAGCCTTATC
This sequence comes from Ranitomeya imitator, assembly GCF_032444005.1. NCBI lineage: Eukaryota > Metazoa > Chordata > Amphibia > Anura > Dendrobatidae > Ranitomeya > Ranitomeya imitator. The sequence continues at coordinate 506,545,292 of NC_091287.1, forward strand.
TCACGGCTCTTCTGCTTCATTTCATGCTTGATTTACTTTAATTTGTCTGATAGGGCACAAGGATTTGGAGACAGACCATCTTTCTGCAGAAACTGTTCAGATTTTTTTTTTCCGCCTGGCATTGTTGTGTAAGGATTTTTGACTTTTTTTTATTTTTTTTTTATTTTTTTTTTCCTCCCTTGTGGAAGAAATCTTGCTCCGATGCAGTATGCTGCTCGAGTGTGTTTAGATTTAAGCTATCCCAGCAGAAAAGAGTTTCTGAAGTGCTGTGATTGTGCGATGAACAACATTTACATTGGAATCATATTATGCAATAAATCGAAGGGAGAAGAGCCGTGGAGCGCTTGTACCCACAAGATACATTCAAAGGACTATATATAGTAGCTACAACAGAAACGAGATTTTTAGCTTTTTTTTTTTTTTTAAAGGAACCTTTATAAATATGTAAATACGGTTTATCAGATTGGACTCTTAAGCCAGACATCTTCGGTTGGAGGGGGAAAAAAAAAAATAAGAGAAAGATGAGGAACATCTAGGGATATGCTTATTAGTATTCGACGAGGGTCCGTGAAATAAAAATGTCTTGTAGGTTGACAGCAGGTCGAGGTGGAGTCGCTAAGTATACTTTGGTGGTAAGTCTCTTTCATGCAAGATGCATCTCCCCTGAATGAAAGGAAAAACTTCATTTACTATTAACTTTGTGGTTTGCGATCTTTGGCTTTTCAAGTCAATTATTAAAACAGATGAACCGATCACCTTCAAGACGACCAGCTGTTCTTTATGTTCTCCGCTTCTTTCATTATATTGGTCACCAGTCAACTAATTCTGCATCGTCTCCATATCCTTAGGCCGGCAGAAGTGCCTTTGTCAGACTGTCAGGTCCCTGGACAGATGTGTGGTTGTGTCCTTTTGCCACTGTAATCTTAAAATCTTACACAAGTCCCGCGTTATGACGAGGAGCTGAAGACGTTCTCCTCTGGGGATCGAATGTATATCAAGAGCCATTAACTTTGCATTTTAATAACTTTGGCAGTGGTAATTGCTCCCCTGTGATTCATTAAAGTTTTTAATGATGCAACTTTTGATAGCTAACTATATCTTGCTAATTTGCGTCAAGGGAGATGCTATGCAAGGGGGGTGGTAGTCATTTGATCTGGTTTTTTAAACATTACTTGATACTAATAATTTGGCCTAGTCATCACCGAGAAGGAACGTAGAACACATAAACATATAGGTAATCAAGAGTTGGACAGACGGCGTTCCAGACGTGATGTTTCAATTAATTGATATTGATAAAGTTTCTTTTCTTAACAGCGAACTAAAAGTCGAATCTGTGGGGGGCTAATTTCATCTTCTAATTGTAGAAATTTGGCTAGAAAGTGAGATTTGAAAAAAAATCATTGAGATTAGATAAGATTCATTTATATGGATACACCTAAATAAAATGGGAATGGTTGGTGATATCAACTTACTCTTTGTGGCACATTAGTATATGGGAGGGGGAAAACTTTTCAAGATGGGTGGTGACCATTGAGGCCATTTTGAAGTCGGCCATTTTGGATCCAACTTTATTTTTTCCAATGGGAAAAGGGTCATGTGACACATCAATCTTATTGAGAATTTCACAAGAAAAACAATGGTGTGCTTGGTTTTAATGTAACATTATTCTTTCATGAGTTATTTACAAGTTTATGACCACTGCAATACCAAGATAGGTTATTGCACTTGGGGCTATTTAGTTTGGAAAAACGAAGGCTAAGAGGTGATCTTATGTTAATGTATAAATATATGAGGGGACAGTACAAAGACCTTTCTGATGATCATTTTAATCATAGACCTGAGACAGGGACAAGGGGGCATCCTCCATGTCTGGAGGAAAGAAGGTTTAAGCATAATAACAGACACGGATTCTTTACTGTAAGAGCGGTGATACTATGGACCTCTCTGCCGAATGATGTTGTAATGAGTGATTCATTACTTAAATTTAAGAGGGGACTAGATGCCTTTCTTGAAAAGTATAATATTGCAGGGTATATATACTAGATTCCTTGATAGGGCGTTGATCCAGGGAACTAGTCTGATTGTCGTATGTGGAATTGGGAAGGAATTTTTTTCCCCAGTGTGTAGCTTACTCTTTGATACATGGTTTTTTTTTGCCTTCCTCTGGATCAACATGTTAGGGCATGTTAGGTTAGGCTATGGGTTGAACTTGATGGACTTAAAGTCTTCCTTCAACCTTAATAACTGTGTTACTATGTTACTTATAAAATGTGTTCAAAGTGCTGCCCATTGTGTTGGATTGTCAATGGAACCCTCTTCTCCCACTCTTGACACACTGATAGCAACACCGCAGAAGAAATGCTAGCACAGGCTTCCAGTATCTGTTGTTTCAGATGCTGCATGTCTCGTATCTTCACAGCATAGACAATTGCCTTCAGATGACTCCAAAGATAAAAGTCTAAGAGGGTTAGATCGGGAGACCTTGGTGGTCATTCAACTGGCCCACGATGACCAATCCACTTTCCAGGAAACTGTTCATGTAGGAATGCTAGGACCTGACACCCATAATGTGGTGGTGCACCATCTTGCTGGAAAAACTCAAGGATCGTGCCTCTACAGTGCATAATGAGGGCAACACATCATCATGTAGCAATTTCAGATATCCAGTGTCATAGAGGTTTCCATTGATGAAGAATGGCCCCACTATCTTTGTACTCCATATACCACACAATACCATCAATTTTTGTGTTCCAACAGTCTTGGAGGGATCTATCCACAGTGGGTTAGTGTCAGACCAATAGCAGAGGTTTTGGTTGTTAACTTAACCATTCACAAAAAAGTTTGCCTCATCACTGAACATAATGTTATGTGTAAACTGAAGGTCCTGTTCCAATTTTTGTTTTGCCCATTGTGAAAATTCAGCTCACAGATCTGTATCATCCTTGTTGAGATTCTGCAGCAGTTGGATTTTGTAAGGGTGCCATTTGTGAGTAGCTAATATCCGCCGAAGGGATGTTCGACTAATGCCACTCTCCAGTGACATGCGGCAAGTGCTATGCTGTGGGCACTTGCTGAATGAAGCTAGGACTGAAACTGATGTTTCTTCATTAGTGACAGTTTTCTTGTGGCCACATTTTAGCAAATCCAACACTGAACCTGTTTCGCAAAATTTGACAAGTAGTTTGCTAACTGTAGCATGGGAAATGGGTGGTCTCGTAGGGTGTTTTGTATTGAAATCTGCTGCAATGATCCGGGTACTGTATTCAGCCGACATCAACACAATTTCTATCAGCTCCTCACATGTCAATGGCTGTAAACAAAGAGAAACTTGTAAATAACTCATGAAAGAATAAAGTTACATTAAAACCAAGCACACCAATGTTTTTCTTGTGAAATTCTCAATAAGTTTGATGTGTCACATGACCCTCTTCCCATTGGAAAAAATAAAGTTGGATCCAAAATGGCCGAATTCAAAATGGCCGCCATGGTGACTAACCATCTTGAAAAGTTTCCTCCTCCCATATACTAATATGCCACAAACAGAAAGTTGATATCACCAACTATTCCCATTTTATTTAGCTGTATCCATATGAATGGCCCACCCTGTCTATATATACACTGTATATATATACTATATATATCTATATATATATATATACATATATATATATATAGATATATATAGATATGTATGTGTGTGTGTATTTTTACTTTCTTTCATTCATTCTTTCCATGGCTCAGCACCACCCTACATCTCCTCTCTGGTCTCAGTCTACCACCCTACCCGTGCCCTCCACTCCGCTAATGACCTCAGGTTAGCATCCTCAATAATCAGAACCTTCCACTCCCGTCTCCAAGACTTTACACGTGCTGCGCCGATTCTTTGGAATGCACTACCTAGGTTAATACGATTAATCCCCAATCCCCACAGTTTTAAGCGTACCCTAAAAACTCATTTGTTCAGACTGGCCTACCGCCTCAATGCATTAACCTAACGATCCCTGTGTGGCCTATTTAAAAAAAAAAAAAAAAAGGTTCCTCGCATCATGTTCTCATACACTTTATGCAGTATTAGCCCTCTGTGTCTGTACTGCTACATACTGGTTCATGCAGCTTTACATGAACACCTGAGCCTTACACTATGGCCGGTCCGAATAACTAAAGCAATTGTTACCATCCACCTCTCGTGTCTCCCCTTTTCCCCATAGTTTGTAAGCTTGCGAGCAGGGCCCTCACTCCTCCTGGTATCTGTTTTGAACTGTATTTCTGTTATGCTGTAATGTCTATTGTCTGTACAAGTCCCCTCTATAATTTGTAAAGCGCTGCGGAATATGTTGGCGCTATATAAATAAAAATTATTATTATTATTATTATTATTCTTTCTTCCTTCCCTTTCTCTTTCTTCTGACCTCTTTCTTCTTTTTCTTTCTTTCTTTTTTCCCTCGCCCTCTTTCTTTCTTTCTTTCTTTCTTTTTCTCTTTCTTTCTTTCTTTCTTTCTTCCTTTCTCTCTCTTTCTTTCTCTTTCTTTCATTCTTTCTTTCTTTTTTTCTTCCCTCCCCTCTCTTCTTTCTTTCTTTCTTTCTTTATTTCTTCCTTTCTTTCTTTCTTTCTTTCTCTTTCTTTCTTTCTTTCTTTCTTTCTTTTTTTCTTCCCTCCCCTCTCTTCTTTCTTTCTTTCTTTCTTTCTTTCTTCCCCTCTTTCTTCTTTCTTCCTTACCTCCCCCTTCTCTCTTCTTTCTTTCTCTTTCTTTCTTTTCTTCTTTCTTTCTTTCTTCCTTACTCTCTCTCTCTCTCTTTCTTCTCTCTTTTTCCCCCTCTCTCTTCTCTTTCTTCCCTTCCCTCTCTTATTTCTTTGTTTCTTTCCTACTTTCCTCCCTCTCTTTTTCTTCTTTCTTTTGTCCCTCCCCTTCTCTCTTCTTTCTTTTTCCCTTGCTTTCTTCCTTTCTCTTTCTTCTTTCTTCTCCTTCTCTTCTTTATAAGTTTTTTTAAATCGGAAATAGGAAAAATTGGCTAGCCTAAGGATCTGAGTGATATTATAAGGGCTGAATTGTGATTGCTTGACACCTGGATGACGGTATCTCTAAAATGCTGATCTTATGGAGAGTTTTCTGGCACCCCAGGAGTCTGGATGCCACAATGGTATTGCCTTCCTCACGGGGGAGGTGGTGCCATGCCTGAAAACAAGGAGGGATCCCTTAATTAGGTAATACTGACATGCAACACTGGTTTCAGGGTAGCTTCCCTAAATATTCTGGCTGAAGGAGGAGTTAGAGAGAGTCTGCTAGGGAGAGTGAGAGGAGAGGAGGCAAAAGGAGAGGAGTCTGGGGTCTGGAGCTGCGAGTGGGCTAACCCCAGAGGAAAGTGCCAAGAGACCGGGGTCTGTGGTGGTGTGGGAGTTGCAGACCCAGCCACTGAACCTGGAGGGCTGGAGAGTGCAAATCTCCTGTCCCATTCAACACCTGCAGGTACCACAGCAAGTGAGGAGCCTGGGGCAAGGACAGTGCCCACGAAAGGTTCAAGCTGTCAGCCATACAGGTTGAGAATACAGACCCTGAGAGGAGTTGTGCAGAGCTTCAGGCAGCAAGGGTCAGATATACAGCACAGAGGGAAGGCCTCCGAACCCACCTGGCTAAGTGGATCCCAATCTGTTTCCAGGCTGCCCAGACCCCTCTAAGCAGCATCGGCCACCCCTGGCCGAATACCTCAGGTGGCATCATGACCATTACTACATTAGACTTTATTTCTCATTTTCATTAACCCCCCTTTTACTGGACGCCCAGGGCCACGGACCGGGTCCCTACCACCATGACCACCCCTTTAAGAACAGAACCGGCCCGGTACTGAGTACCTCACCATCCTAGCGGGCACTTCATTCTCATGTAGAACAGTTATGACCTACCAAAGGTGGTAAAAGGAAGAAAACTAGTGAACTAGGAATAGGACTATGAGTTCTTATCTTAAGGCTTTAGGGTCTTCTATGCTTTTCTATGATGTACGTCGATCCATAATATTTCATAACCCTGCAATTTTAAATGTGCCAATGATTCTGAATTAAACGATTTTGCCTTAAGTCAAAGAGGCAAATTCTTGATGCCGGTTCTGGAGCCAAAGTGAAGAGAACGTCCAAGATTAAGGGAAATCCAGAGGATCGATTCTTCTACCTTCCCAATAGAGAAACAGGTTTTGTCTTTAGCTGTGTAAATCAAGACAAAAAAAGATTTTGCAACCAAGCGCAGATTTTTCTCTAACAGCTGTATATGTTTGGGTAAAAGTAGTAGATTCCTATGCTAGTATTATTCACAGCGAGCATACAAATACATTTCCTTTTCCATAAATCTGGAACATGTGTTTTACAATTGGGAATGTTTCATAAATCTCACTCTTTATCTTGATTCATTGGATATGATACGGCGCTGGAGACGCTCATGGGCCTGCATGAACTGGATGCTCAGGAGACAGAATTAACCACTGGCACATGTGACTGGACGCTTCACGATTGTTGACCAGAGCTCCGAACACTTACTCATCCGGTTCACATCGCAATATAATTCTTCATGACCAAAGACACCTGCACGCTGAGACGAGCGGCCTGTTCCCCGCAGCCGGCTGTACTGCTCCAGATAGCACTTTTACATGGAAATCACTGACGACTTCTGTTTCCTCTCAAATACTGAGCCTGAACATGACATGTATTATTTCCCCAGTTAGGAGGATTGTAAGGAATGTCTGAATCTTGGAAGCGTCCTCAGTGAAGATCCACATACAGCTGGGATTTGGGTTTTCCCACATCTATAAAGTACATACTCTGTTTTGGAGTATATATGGAGTCATGTTGATAGATTTCTGGTCTCCATTTTTGTATGTCTTCCATTTAGGCATGACTGTCGCCTAAACAGATTCTCCGGTGTGGAGGTTCTAAGAACACAGAGGTGGTGCCGTTTCGGAAAGAAAACAGCTATGCTTTTTTTAATCCTTGACATGCTCCTCAAGGGCAGTCCCCATATCAGATTTGCATATATCTATGCTCCGTCTTAGATGACTTAGGACTCATGCACATGGCCGTATTACCAATCAAAAAATAATGATAAGATATGGACTAAGATTTTCTGACTATAAAATAGGAAATCCTAAACGTCACCATGGTTTTGTGCAACTTTATAAAAGCATAAAGTAAGAGAAAATGTATGTAGGGCGTAAAACGCTTCTAATATTCTTCATTATTGACAATAGTGCATACAATTTTTTTTTTTTTTAATATACCCCTCAGCTCCCTCAGAACCTCTTTTTCAAGTAAGGGGATACCTGTCCTACAAAAATTGATTTGAAACCCATCCTACCTTTTGAAGTCTACAGTATTTGAGGTGAGTTTCTGCAGCAGCCAGGACGCAGAACTTTATATATTACACTTCAGCTCCTGCAGAACCTCTTTTTTATAATTAAGGTGCAGTACTACTTGTCAGTCAATGAGTGGTGTATTGCTTTATAATGGCGTTACAGTATGTCTTACAAGTGGCTTGAGAACCCATTTTTGAAGAGAAGTGGAGTATCATTGATATGAAAATCTCATCTTCTTAAAGAAGGTCTGCACTAGGGTATTTATTATGGTGTTCTGCAGCAGCTGAGACACGGCACAGTGTAATACACATTAGCTGCCTCATTTTTTTACATAGCAGGGTAACAAAAAAATTGATGCTTTCTACAAAAAGTGATTTATGAACATTTCTGAAGGAAGACAAGATGTTTGTGCAAGTATTATGTACGCAAGTAATGATGTAAAATCATCATAATAAGTCACAGTAAGTCATAATAAGAACTAAAATTATGAGATGAAACAAATAAAACAATAACTACAATAAAACATTTTTTTTATGTAGCAATTGCAACCTACAGAGTTTTGTTATAATATATTGGACTGCAAAACACCATCTGCCACGTTGTATTGGCTTCTATGTTTGCCGGGAAACGGGTTACATCTGTTCAGTCATGTACAAGAGAGTACAGGTGTACAGCGCCGGGAGGAAGCTGAAGTGTGAACGTTTTATTATTAGGCTTAGTTATTATTAATATTTATTATATTTATCATATTCCGCTCCTCCAGAATTAAACATATTGTAATTGGGGATAAGCTGACCCGTGGAAGTTCAAGTTCGTTGGCTTTGACCGAACTTTAGTCCAAAGTTCGGTCCGAACTTGAATCTGAACCCGAACCCCCATATCAATCAATGGGGACCCAAACTTTGGAACTGGAAAATCTCTCTCTCCCGCTCTATTTCTTTACAGGTCGGGTTCACTCATCTCTAAATGTAATTTATCTTTATCATTTATATGATATATTCCTCATATGTCTTCATTCTTCTTTCTTCATCTTGAATGGCTACTGTTACTCACGTTGGATAAGCCACCACACATAATGATTTGGTTTGTATTTTCTACGTTAAAGAAGACTTGTCATCAGGTCGAAAGTGCAGTGTTTCCTCTTATTTTATTCCTGCTGCTCTCTTGGATATTCCATTTTTTCTCTCTTTTCTTTTTTGTTTTTTTTTATATTTTTTTTTAGAAATATGAGCTTTTCTTTAGTGCTATTTTATGGTCTTAACCAAGGGGGCATTGCTCACATGGTAATAATACGGAGCAGCCTAAAGACACGCCCAAGAGGATCCTGTGAGCACTGCCCCCTAGTACAGACTATAACAATTAGCATTAAATAATACATTTTATAGAGCGCCCTTGTGCAAAATTATATGTGAGATGGACGAAAAGTCAACAGCGAGTGAGAATTAAAGAACATGCAAATAACATCATCAAAAAAGGTTTTACAGATCATTCCCATCTAAATATTTTAAGGAGGTTTAAAATACTAAAATGGAGGGCATGTCCTTTTTGGGAATTTGAAGCAGTAAATCATCCCTGGAGAGGTGGGAATTATCTACATGAAATGTCTAGGGCTGAGAGCTGCTGGATATTCCGACTGAATAGTATGAAACCCACTGGACTTAATAGTAAATAGAATTATTTGCCTTTATGCAGTAGATCAACAGTGGCCAATTAAGGGTTAACAATTAGTCTGAGTAAACTTCTATCTACATCTACTTACCTGACAAGGAGGAAGCCTAATCTCTGACGAAGAAGATCGATCCTTTCGTAACGCGTGGGATCACTGGTTTCTTCTGTAGTTTGGTGAAGTCATGAATCATGGAGTCGGTTTCCACAACAACTTACAGTTTGTTACAGTGCTGTCAGTCGAAGCACATTGCAATTTTTGTTTATTGATTTGTGTAGCCCTATTGGCATCGGTTTGGTGGATCCCTTGCTGCTTGTTGTAGCAGTGGTGCATACACCTGGGTGAGAGCACTAGGTTTCACTGTCCATTTGGCCCCATAAGAAAAAAATCTAAATTGTTTTGCCCATTTTGGTGCTAATTTACTCCACAACTCCCAACCATCTTGATATTGTGACATCTGGTTCTTTTTCCTATCCTCTGTATGGAGAACGGTTGACAAGATTGTCTATCTGTTTCCTCACTTTTCTGTGTGGGTGTCTGTGCTTGGATTAATAACACCCATAGGCAGGCATGGACTGGCCCACAAGGAAACCAGAGAATCCTCCGGTAGGCCCCCGTGAAGGAGTTTTAATGAGTAGTACTATTACACCTGATTTATAATGTGCAGAAAAAGGTATCATCTAAGCATTCATTAAAAATCTAACCAAATAATTACGTAGAAGCAAAAGTTAATTTGTGTACTAGGGTCAGGTTATTTTTACATGTAGCTGGACAGTGGGCCCCAAGAATCAATATTACTGGTGGGTCTTTGCCACCCCAATCTGACGCTGCCCATGGGTACAGCTGGGCCAACTTGAACTGGACCTTATAGCAACTTCAACGTTTCCTTTTTGATGGAAGGTGTATTTGCATTACCCATAGTCTGGTTATTGTCATAAATTATCCATACTGATCTCCCAAGAACAGGAGATGGCATATCAATGCTAGTTCATTACGGGGTGTCAGAAAGGAGCAAATCAATTTGCAGGACCCTTGATCAATGGCACAATAGTGAACTGTGGCTGCCAGATTGAAGCCCTGCAAAGTGCCTCCTACCTGCCAGAATCCCTAATAATAATAATCTTTATTTTTATATAGCGCTAACATATTCCGCAGTGCTTTACAGACATTATCATCGCTGTCCCCAATGGCGCTCACATCCCTATCAGTATGTCTTTGGAATGTGGGAGGACACCGGAGTGCCCGGAGGAAACCCACGCAAACACGGAGAGAACATACAAACGCTTTGCAGATGTTGTCCTTGGTGGGATTCGAACCCAGGACTCCAGCGCTGCAAGGCTGCAGTGCTAACCACTGCGCCACCGTGCTGCCCACACCTCTTCTCATTAGTAAACCTTTCCATGACATCATGGTGAAATCATGATGCAATGTTGGATATGCATAAGAGGCAATGGGGATTCCGGCAGGAAGGAGGCGGTTTGTAGGGTTTCTGTCTTTTGGCCATGGAGTACTGACATGGTCGCTGTACCAAGGTCCTTTAAATTAATTTGCCTGTCTCTATATATCAGTATACTAAAAAGTCAGGAAAGGGAGAGATGGTTGAATTACATTTTTTTTAATTGTATTATTTTTTTTCATGGTTTATAACTCCAATGATGAGTTATTGCTCTCTTAGCACAAGTGCGTGTCGACAAGTGCTGCAGTATATGGTCTTGTCTATACTGATAAATTGGATATTTACATTGTTCTTGCTCTGCATCATTCCCTACCAAACCTAAGACCCTTCTCCATTGCATTATTGAAGCTTGCAGTGAAATGCAAATGGTTCCGATTCATAGGGACAGAATTCATGCATCTCATTATATCACATCTCTGTTAAGTCCTAGTGCTACATAAGTCAGAGCCAGTGCAATGTAGGCACACGATTAAATGCTCCACTAGAGCTCCAAATTCACCTTCATTTTTTGTCTATAGACTTTGTTTTATACTGTTGAGATGATGATTGAACAACCCTTCTGGTTAAAAAGTCAAATATTTTAATTCATTCAGGTAAAACAAGTCCAACATTAAACTCTGCTGGTTATTTTGAGGATACAATGAGTTTGTTGTGTACTGGATCTTTAAAGCACTTTTCTCACCGTGATTGTGATCATACACTGACTGTTTCCATAGATTATATTGGCCCAATATGGACCAAACCAGTGTCCTGGCATATGTATTGTGTGACAGGCAATAAACCTTGGTCAAGACTTACCCCTAATTATAGAGAATGGGAGCCTTGGTCCTCCTACATACTTAGACGGAAACCTGGATGCAATGGACAAAGACCTTCATGTTAACGTTCTTAAAGGAGTTTTCCAGTATAAAAATAGGCTAAAAGTAGTAAATGGTATAAAATAGTGAAGAAGTCAATTTTGGATAAATCCCCTGTATCTCCTGTGCCGTCTCGCTGCTAGTACTTTATGCTACTCTGTTTACTTCCTTGCAGTGGTCATGTACCACACATATATCACCACTGCAGCCAATCACTAGGTTCACTGAAATGGATGACACAAGACTGCTAAGGTCAGTGATTGGCTGTATAGATAGATGTTGCAGAGCTGCATTACTGATTTAGCTCTTTAGATTCTAATTTCTTGTGTATTTATAAAACTAACTATCTAAGGTAATGAAGCGAGGCTCAGGGCTGGTGCTATGGGCCTGCTGCTACTTATCTTCACCATGACACCCCACTAATAAATGGTAACCTTTTCCAACCTTCACCAAAATCCCACACTGTTTGTCTGCTATCCTGGCTTTCTTTTCTGCTCGCTTTCTAAACCCCTCCACCAGACCTATCCATTAAGGTTAATGGCTGCTCACTTTCCCCAGTCCCGCATGCTCGATGCCTCGGGGTGATCCTAGACTCTGCCCTCTCTTTCAAGCCACATATCCAAGCCCTTACCTCCTCCTGCCGTCTCACACTCAAAAATATTTCCCGGATCCGCCCATTCCTCGACAACAAAACCACAAAAACACTAATGCACACCCTTATCATCTCCCGCCTTGACTACTGCAACCTCCTACTCTCTGGCCTCCCCTTTAGCACTCTGGCACCACTCCAACCCATCCTACATTCTGCTTCCTGACTAATGTACCTGTCTTCCTGCTATTCCCCAGCCTCTCCCCTATGCCAAGCCCTTCGCTGGCTTCCTATCATCCAGAGACTCCATTTCAAAACCCTTACTATGACATACAAAGCCATCCACAACCAGTCTCCTCCATACATCTGTGACATGGTCTCCCGGTACTTACCTACACGCAACCTTCGATCCTCACAAAATCTCCTTCTCTACTCCCCTCTTATCTCGTCTTCCCACAACCGCATCCAAGACTTCTCCCATGCATCCCCCATACTCTTGAACTCTCTAACCCAACTCATCAGACTCTTGCCAACCATAGAAACCTTTGAAAAGAACCTGAAGACTCACCTCTTCCGACAAGCCAACAGCCTGCAGTGATCCTCAACCTACTGAACCACCGCCCAACCAGCCCTACCCTCTCCTAGTGTATCCTCACCCATCCGCTGCAGACTGTGAGCCCCTGTGGGCTGGGTCCTCCCTCTTTCTGTACCTGTTAGTACCTTGTTTTTTGCTCATATTTATTGTATTTGTCTATATTTGCCCCCTTTTCACATATAAAAATGTATAATAATAATAATAATAATGTGTGGTGTGCTATAAGATAAGCCCTGCACTCACCTGTAGGCCAGAAGCCTCCACTACATCCATGTCCATTTGTCCAGGATCAGCAGGTCACACATTAGGAGACACTTTGTTCTTTTCAATAATTTGAACTTTACTGGATACTTCAGATATAACAGTCTGTAAAACGCAGTATCGGGCACAGCACCTTCCGGATGCTCTTCCTTTCACACAGTACATTGCCAGGCTTTGCCTCCATTCTGCTGGGGCTGTCCCTACCTCAGCTTCTGTTAGTCCTAGGGACTTTCCGTTTGGCCCCTCAGCTTCTCTGACAACCACCACCATTCCCTCTCGCTTTTTCTCATCCTGCGTCTTGCGCATAGGAGAGAATAAGACAGGCATTTCAGTGCCCATTCCAGGCCACTGGCCCCATGCCTGACAAGGATTTCTGCAAGATTTTTTGTGTGTTCTCATGCTGTCAGAATGCTATGTACTTCTCGTGCCCACTGCAGCTTGAACCTCCACTTGAACCTCCAGTTCTCATTGTTTTAGACTTCCTATCCAGGAAGTGGTTCCTCATTTTGTCTGTAACTTGCCCTTCTGTTCCTACAGTAACTGTTTATCTCTAACCTAAGCACTGTTTCCTATTACCAATCTGCCTTCAGCTGCATCTTTTCCTATACTTTACACAAACAATAGCCTTGTACATTATTGCCTCTTCCATATTTCACATTATATGTCCCCAAAATTTTAGAATGGCTTTTTCCTATTCCTTTCAAGGCTGCTGTTATCCCTGTTGCTTGGGCACCTTTTTCTACCACACTTTTTCCTTCCACTCAACTCTTCACTAATGTGCTTGGATACAGCACTCTGTGAACAGCCAGCGTCTTTATCAATGACCTTTTGTGGCTTACCCTCCTTGTGGAGTGTGTCAATGACTACCTTCTGGACATCTGTCAAGTCAGCAGTCTTCCCCATGATTGTGGAGCCTACTGAAGCAGACGAAGGGACCTTTCTAATGCTTAGGAAGCCTTTGCAGGTGTTTTTTTTGTAAATTATTCTAATTTACTGAGATAATGACTTTTGGGTTTTCATCGGCTGTAAGCAATAATCATTAACATTAACAGAAATAAACACTTGAAATAGATCAGTCTCTTTGTAATGACTATATAATATATGAGTTTCACTTTTTGTATTGAAGCAGTGATATAAATTAACTTTTTGATGATATTCTAATTTTTTGAGAAGCACTTGTGCATATATAGTAGATCGAAATATAGATAGATTGTGAGATAGATAGAAAATAGATAGATAATAGATAGATAATAGATAGATGATAGATAGATAGATAGATAGATAGATAGATAGATAATAGATAGATACAGTAGATAGATAGATAGATTGTGAGATAGATAGAAAATAGATAGATGATAGATAGATAGATAGATAGATAGATAGATAGATAGATAGATAATGGATAGATAGATAATAGAGAGATAGATAGATAGATAGATAGATAGATAGATAGATAGATAGATAGATAGATAGATAGATAGATAGATAGAGAGATAGATAGATGTATATACTGACCATTCCTCAGTTCTCCATTCTGGTTGTCCTCTCACTCTGTCCCAATACTATAGATTGCTATGTGTATAAGTATTTTATTTCTCAGAGGCATTAGTAATTTATCTTATACATTCCGATCTTTGTGTTACATTTTTCAGACCCGTTTTGTTTTTTTTGTTTTGTTTCTTTTTTTTGCACTGCATTTTTTATGCATTCTATATTCCTTAATCATGTAAGATATCATCTGTGATCAAAGAGGCTTCTGCGTCTCTGCTGCTTCCTCTGCACTTTTCTGTGGTGACCTTGAGGGTGCCCAAATGGCCATTCTGCCACCCATTGCGTGGTTGCTTGGAAACTTTGACTACATGTGTGTCAACTTTCTTTCATGAGTCTAAAGAAGTCTGAGCCTAACAGAGGGCTTTAGTCCTGGAGAAAAAGGTCCTTGTGTGTTTTAAAACAAGTGTCTGGTCCTGAGATAATGGTCGGGCTCCAGGTTATAAATGATGCATTTTGTTCAGTTCTTCTTGATAATCTCACTAGGGGGAAAAAAAGTTCATAGCTCTCTTATCAAAACACTGTGACATTCCTCCTTCATTGCTAGAGTTTCCTATCATCCCCTCCTGCCGCTGCCAACATCACAGTTTACAGGATTAAATATAGGACGTAATTTGTTTTCTGTAACGTGTCATTTTTACTTCTTTCCGATTCCCATCTTAAAGTTTTATAGGCTGCACAAGATTTCGCTGCAGATATTTTGGTCATATAAAATGTACCGTAATTGCCGCATGTATGGCAATACGTCATTCAACAATGATGCATTAATAAGAGATAGGAATCCTTTTAAAGCAATGGTATCCTTTGTGAACTCGTGAATATCGCCCCATTCAAAAAAAAAAAAAGAAAGTTAAATCTGCAAATTCCTTTTGAGAATTTTTTGATAGATCAAAATGGATTGGAAAACTGATGCAATTAAAGAATTTTTGTTGTACTTTTTTTCCAGGCACGGTTAGGTGATATCTAATTAGTATGGATGTAGAAAAGGAGAAAAATATTCACAAATGTTGAATAATAATTAAATAAAATGAAAGTTGGAGAGAGTGGAGCAAAGAAAATTACCAGGACCATGGAAATTCTATGGCCGCCAGACCAAAGGACTGCAAGCCTCCTACTACCTGCACCATCCTTGGTGCCTCTTCTGATATGTAGGCCCTCGCGATGTCTTGTGGGCATCAACAAAATGATTTGGTGGCACCTACTAATCAGAAGAGGTGCCAGGGTTGCCTCAGATAGTAGGATTGTGTGCATTGTTCTGGTCTGATGGCCTCAGACTATGGATGTGGCCGCTAGATTACGGTCATGTGAATCTTTGTGCTCAACTCTAAAACCACTGACGAAAAATAACTAAATGTAGCAACAAACTAAATCACTACGGGCAATAAAGAGGTTGTCTCATTTATTTTAATAAGAAAGCTGCCCAATGCTCCGGGAACTACTGCTGATTATACAACTTCTTTACAGAGGTCAGTGCAGGGGAAATGTCATTCTACTCGCTGGTCATTCGAATGATTGGCCTACAATGTAAGGCATAGATGGTCAGGTTTTCTAGGCACTCCAACCTGGTTCATGAGATGATTATGTGTGGTGGACTCCCTCTTATGATTGTATGTATACTGTTTATGAGATTTTTTCAGAACCAGAGTGCTAAGCTCAGAGTCCTAAAATATTTTTCACCATGGTGAATCTTCTCCAGAGATACATTCCTGCTTATTTAATTTTGTTAAATAAGGCTTTTAAGAACAGGTCTTAAGGTGTCCAAACACTTTGGAGCAAAGTGAGCCAAGCCTGCTGATTTTGACAGAATTGACTATTCGATGTGTATAGGGGCCTTCCAACATCTCTTGCTTTGGGAGGGGAAGCTCCCTCTATAGGTCTGACAGCTGGCCATACACATGAGATAGTTGTTGGCCAAACCATCATTTAGTAGACAGCTTTATCTCCTGACTGCCCCATGC
Source organism: Ranitomeya imitator (assembly GCF_032444005.1). Taxonomy (NCBI): domain Eukaryota; kingdom Metazoa; phylum Chordata; class Amphibia; order Anura; family Dendrobatidae; genus Ranitomeya; species Ranitomeya imitator. The sequence continues at coordinate 506,561,557 of NC_091287.1, forward strand.
ACATGAATGTTCATCACCTCTAGGCAATCATATGTATTAATGGGGAGCTAGAAAAGGGAGACTCTGGCAGATGCTTATCATTTATGAACGCAAAACGATCAGTTGTTGAAATTTCAACCACACAATTCTTCTCTTCCACAACTTTCTGTCAGAGGACAGTCCGGAGGTCAACATACGCAGCATACATGGCCATGGTCAGCCAGTGTAGCCAAATTTATGTGTATTTTGCCTTGACAGCAATTGAAGGTATATGTGCACCTTTAGACCAGAGATTTACCTTCAAAAAGGCGGTTGAGATTCTCTGGCATGATTGTTTGGGACTTATCCTGCCATTGTGGTGGAGTCAGTGATTAAAAACTCATCTGGATGAGTCGATAATCATGAAATAATAAGTGTTTCATTTCAACGCTCATTCGCCGATCATCGGTTTGTGTACACATGATGGCAATCACATGAAGAACAAGAAAAACATTCATTGGGTAATTTGATCTTTCATCAATATATTAAAATGATTGTTCTCGGCAGCACATCGCCCTCTGGAACTAGGTGATGTGCTGCTGAAAGTAATGCTATTTCGTGTGAACAGAAGTCTGTTTGGCCTATCTAAAGGACCATCTATCGGTTTATATATAGCTGATCAGTGGTCATTTAATGGCTCCAGCCAGTGAGGTATTTCTTTCTTAAAAGAGGCAGAAGAAGATGAGAAATGGCTCCAGTTCCAACCCAGTAATGCCGAGGGAAATGTTCTGCAACATTAAGTTGCCTTCTAAGAGCATAAAGTTTTCCTTCTTATAGAACTCATACTTTAGGTTTGGAGGTGAAAGGAGAATAAGATTTCCCAAGACGTGCATTTTTTGTTTTTCAACATTCGGAATGTGTGACAGGGCAGGATCAAGGTAGAGAAGAATATCGGGGTGTTCTCTAACTTTGAAACGACTTTTAGGAGAAAAACTGTATCTAATGCTGACTGGTATAAAGATATAAAATTCATATTTGTTATGCTTTTACAGTGGTCATGCTAATCTTCTCCTAATTGCTCCAATTCTGTAGGAAAATTATGCTTGTAGAATTCCTAGATTCCATACATTAAAGATCATTTTAAGGTTTGCTGGTTTTAACATTTCTATAGACTCTATATATTAATAATCTTCTAGACAATGGCTCATGATTTACTACTACTCATGATTTTGAATGTAAAAAAAACCAGTCTGATTAATCCCACATTAATCCAAATAATGCAGTTTCCTCAATTACAATACAAGACGATGTCTACAGTTGGTAGTTTTCTTAATTATGGCAAGTAATAATAAGATTCCTTTTACATATGAGCTTGAAATTATGCCAGGAATGTATTGAGGATTGGCATTTCATTCAGAGAAGCATTGGTGCACAATAAATGGCCTTCTGGCTGACGAGTAACAACTCAGCATTGACTTGTAGCTGAAAAGTTGAAAGGTACATCTAAAGATCCCTATAAGGGTTCCTTAAGGGTTTCTCATACGAGAAAATCGGTCCAAGTTCCATCAGTGTTCTGAATAAGAGCGTCATCAGATTTTTGTCAATGTCAGGTTTTACCATCAGAGTATAGTCAGCGTTTCAACAGTTTTTTTTGGATGAAAAAAAAATTATCAAGCTTGTCCTATCAGTCTGTGAAAAACAGACCCCACACGTAAATTTATGTCTTAATGAGTCCTAAGGGTGATCAAACTAATCAGGCATATCATAGCAGTGAGAAGGCCTCTTTCTGAGCCTAAAAATGCTATTCTAAATGATCGTAGTTATAGTTGAGCAAAAAGATTTGCAGGGCCCAGGTCCAGCCTCCATGTCTGTAGTCCGCTGCTGCCAGTTCAAAGCCCTGAGAACCTCCTCCTACCGCTTTGATAAAGATCCGTAGTGATCGAAACGTGTCGCTGGTGTCCCGGTGTTTATCTGGAGAGCATTGTCCCACTGCTTTTAATTGGCATAATAAAGTTTCAAGCCTGGATTTTAATAATATGGAGCTGGAACGACTTTCTCTTTTCTCCTCCTACCAAAGACAACTCCGGGAAGCCTTCTAATTAGTAAATCAGATTGCGGATACATCATACATGTGTCACGGCAATCCTTTAATAAGAAGAGGTGCTGAAGATTTCCAAAATAGTAGGAGGTTTCTTCTCTCCTTCTTTCAACAGCTGCTATCTTTGACTGTTGGGAAGACCCTTGCATATGTCAAAATGGGCAGTTTTGGCTGAACTTAATTAAAAGTGTATGTCCAACTTAAAGTAGAGACTGTTTGGTCTTTTTTACCCTTCAAATAACTAAAATGTATTTTACTAATGCAGGGGCGTATAATAGAGGCAACTGCAGAAATAAAAATGTCATATTATCCAGAAACATAAAGGTCCGGTGTTTCTTCTGTTTGTCTATTCTATTGTTAGAGAATGTAGTTCATCCTTTCAAGAGAACAGGACACCCAGGCTCATTACCACCCATGATGTCTATAATGCATTTCATACAGGTTAATAAATCACAATTAAGTAGCTTAGATCACTTGGACCTAAAGGGCTATCCTGTACATTACACGCATCATTACTTTATAGAATAGGCGTTGGACAAGCTCCATTGCACTTCATTTGGACTCACCATTATCAGGATCCATGCAAGACCTTAGCATTTATCATCTATCCTGTTGAAAGGCATTAGCTTCCTTTAAAGTGAACCTGTCAGCAGGATTTTGCTAAGTAAACTACAGGCATTGTCAGGTTGGCAGTGTTAAACTGATTAAAATGATACCTGAGGTTAAGAAATCCATCTTCTGGTTATTTATTATTATTATTATTATTATTATTATTATTATTATTATTATTTATTTATATAGCAACATTAATTCCATGGTGCTGTACATGAGAAGGGGTTACATACAAAATACAGATATCACTTACAGTAAACAAACTAACAATGACGGACTGGTACAGAGGGGCAAGGACCCTGCCCTTGCCCTTACAGGATAATGGGGAAGGAGACAGTAGGCTGGGGGGTTTTCAGTGGTCTCAGTGGTGTTGAGATGGCAGAGTGGTCATTCGAAGTTATAAGTTTTATTGAAAAGATGCGGCTTCAGGTTCTGTCTGAAGGATCCAAATATGGTGGCTAATCGGACGTGTTGGGGCACAGAATTCCAAAGGATGGTGGATATTCGAGAGAAGGTTTGGAGGCAATTGGGTGAAAAATGAATAACCATGGAGAAGAGAAGGAGATCTTGGGTGGACCAGAGAGGGAAGATATTGGGAGATTAGTTTGGAGATGTATGGAGGAGAAAGGTTATGGATGGCTATGTAGGTCAGTTCTTGTGTAATTAGTGTTAGAAGTTTTCAGTTAATGAGATTATTATGCTTTGGGGCAAGCCTGTAGGCAGAGTCTTATCTTGGTGCTCTAAGCCAGGGAAACCAGGGAAAGATCTGCCCACAGGCCACCCTGAAGCACAAACAGTCTGTCTTTATGATGCGGAACATGTTTGTGCTTCAGGGGCGGGACTGTGGGCAGGTCTTTCCTTGGTTTCTCTGGTGTAGAGCACCATGGTAAGACTCTGCCTACAGTTCCTTCCAGGAGTACGCGCATATCATTAACTGAAAACTTCTATCACTTATTACACAAGAACCACAAGACAGATTTCTTCACCCAAGGTATCAGTTTAATCAGTGTAACAGCACCATCCCGATAATTTCTGTAGCTTAAGTAGCAAAATCCTGTTGATAGGTTTGCTGTAATTAAACACCACAGTGTAATGTAACCCACTACAGGCCCTTGGGCACTATTCAGGGTTGAGCAAAAAGGTGTGCAAGACTTTTGTCCATCATCCACATTGGCACTCCATAGCAGCTGAACAAGGGCAGTGTAAACTTCCTCAGTCAAATATTGTATGGCAGCATACTGGATAACTCTTGTGATTACTAGGTTCCCTGTGACATCATGATGTCTACATTACTAGGTTCTGCTATATCATGGAATACAGTATATCATGAAATCGAATAGGCTTAGTAATCAGAAGAGGCATTCAGCATGCTCGAATTTGAGTGCTAGCAGAGGACATTCAGACTGCCCTTGTCCGCATACTACAGAGTACTGAGGTGGACTCCGGACCAGGGTCTTGCAAATCTTTTTTCTTGACTCAAGCACTGTTCTAATGTCCAGATAATAATTTAGTTTTGAATCCTTTTCTTGTTTCTAACCTTGAAACATATGAGGGGGAGTTATATTTGATGAGGACTCCTATCTAAGGTCCAACTGCTCATAGAGTAGATGGGACTAACCTAAAGCAAACCAGGATTCCATTTTTCTTTACACCTTAGGGGTTTCATTGTATTTGATTTTGGGGTAAATATTCACATATGTATCAATGTATGAATGCTGTTTAATCTGATATCGCTCTTTACATTGTGCCATGAGTCAGGGACAGGGGCAGGATGTGTTCTGTACAAAGAGAGCAGATTTAGTTTTTTTTTTTTTCGAGAGATGCCTCAACAAAAGGCATTGGACTGTGTGATATTAATCCTGAACACATAACAAAACAAACAGATGGGAGGACAAAATGTCTTTGCATGTATCAGGAAAGATCTTCACACAAAGGGACATTTATCAGGGGTGGCTGCACCTCTTCCGAGGAAAGAAGCAAGCCCTTGAGTCCAGCAGCAGATGATGATCTTATCAACAAAACCCTCTCCAGTCATATCATCAGCTGCCTCTTGCCAAGTCCCTGGCATTTCTGTATCATGTGCATTTATGCGAGGAAAACCAGGCAGGGCGAGAGTGACAGAGGAATAAAGATATAAAAGGGGACGCATGGAGACAGGAAAAGGGAGGTAGGATACATAACTGAGCAAAGTTACAAGTGATCTGGACGTAGAAAACACCTGATCTGGCATAGACTGGCATAGTTAGCATGCTTTGATTGGATCATTAGCTATAAAATAATATATAGCTTAATTAGTAATATAATAATTAGGATTTTGTCACTTGTACCAGATATTTACCTACAGCCAGAGATTTGGGGGGCACTGGTGGAGCATGGTGTTGGGATGCTACTAACAAACCACTTTATTTTACTCAACATCTTTAGATATCGGGTACAGGTAAAAGAAAACCTACCTATACCTGGGCGTCACCAATGTCCTTGCTAGCTACATACACATCCCATGCCTGAAAAATAGTATATACAGGGTTTTTTTTACAGTTTTAAGTCTATAGGGCTAAAATAATGCACAATAGGATAAACGTGAGTGCAACCTTTGTGTCATGGGCCAAAAATTAAGGGGCCATCTTGGGGTCCTTAGAGATATCCAATACCATATTTATTGGGTTACTCCATTACTTTTATATTTATGACTTATCCTAAGGCACATGTCACACCAGTGTATTTTCTCTCATCCATAAGAATCGAACTGAATATGCTAATCACACTCTGATTAGAATTATTGGATGAGGAAAAGATGTAATAAAATGTTCTCCATCTTCTCCATTCTGTCAGTGCACGGAAATCAGGCAGCATTCAGATGTCATCCAAGGTAGTCTAATTTTTTACCAAGCACTCATTGACTTATATTCATGAGTGTGATCTGATAATTGGTTCCAACTCAGGCATGCAGCGATTGCTTTTCCCACGGATTGACTCGATCCAAGCAAAATAAAATTTGACATGTGGATAACATTGGTCCGAGTGTGATCCTATGTTTTGTCGGCTCACACTCGGACTGAAAATACACGAGTCCTAAGGATAAGTTATCAATATCAAATCCTAGAGGCTAGAATAGATTAGAGATCCGCAACTGTTTGAAAATGTGACCGGCATATTGAGCTTCGGCCGGGTTCACACTGCGTTCAGTGTCTCCGTTAAACGGACTATGTTACACCGCTGCATAACGCGGTGTAATGTAGTCCATTAATGCCACCATTGAATGCAATGTCGGATGCATCGCTAGCGCACTCCCACAATGGGTGTGCGTTAGCGATGTGCCGTCATTGAGTGACTGACCCGAGACGCGGGCTGCAGCATTTCCGGGTCCGTCACTGCTAACGCAGATGGAGCTTCAGATGCTCCATCTGCGCTAGCGCTGTGCCAAATCGGCCCTTGCGTTAATGCAGTCCCTTTAATGTATGCGTTGAACGGACTGCACTAACACAATGTGAACCTAGCCTAAGTATTAATAGGGAAAGTGATATACACTTATGGACATATCCCTTGATTGTTGACCCTGCTTCTGAATTTCCTTAATACTGGTAAAGACTTGGGCACAATAGTATTATTCAGTATTTTGCTCGCTTAGGCCTCCTTCACACGTCCATACAAAACACATAAGTGAAAAATCAGTAATGGTGTCATTGGTGTTTTCCATCAGTGTGATATCCATTTGTCCATTTGTTTTTACCATCAGTGTGGTCATCAGTGTTTTTCCTATATGGATAAAGAAATAAATAAATTGCTAAGCCTCTCCTATACTTTGCAATGTTAAACACTTTATTCAGGGACCCGTACACTTGTGTTGGCCCTTGTCATCTGTGCTGCCGGAACAAAATAGATATGTCTCCTTGGTGGGATTTAAACCCAAAACTCCAGCTCTGCAAGGCTACAGTGCTAACCACTGAGCCTCCATGCTAGAATTTAGGGGAACTTCCAGCTCTGGAAACAGTGCTGTAGATATAGGGAGATCAAAAGTAGCAGTCACAAGTCCTGGTGCCAGAGGACCCTCAGCCAAGTAAGAAGAACCCCGTATTATAATAAACATTTAGCTATAAATGCTTAGAGGGAGGATAAATTACAGATTTAGCAACAGGGCACAAGGCGTTTCACCCAGCGCCCCACGAAGGAGGCCAAAGTTCTTGTGAGTGGAACATTATAGAACAATGTAGACCTAGTAGCGAAATACCCATGAATTGTAGATCCATCCATTACATATATCAAGTTTGTCGTCTGGTACTTCCACTTATTGTAGATTGGATTACACCACTGCCTTTTGACCTAAGGTTTTTATGGGTATATAAACGATGTCATGCATTCTAAAAGCGAAATAAAGTTATCTGCCTCTAAAATATGGAATACCAAAAGTATATACCCATAAGCATGAAGGTTAGAAGACATTCCTAAAAATGAGCAGTTAGTTTGTATGGTGGAGTAGAAAACATAGCAACATGTTACTACTCTGTAGAAACCATACTGTAATGGTGAAGAGAGACAGAGCTTATAACGCTTTTACTATGTACTAAGTTGTGTTTGCTCTCCTCTTAGTCTTCACTTGGGACAATGAACTTGTTCATTATCCCCTGTATTACTTGTCATATTATACAGATGGGAAAATAAGTATTTGATACACCGCTGATTTTGCATGTTTTTCCAGCTACAAAGAATGGAGAGGTCTGTAATTTTTATCGTATGTACATTTCTATTGTAAGAGGCAGAATCTTAAAAAAAAACAGAAGATCACATTGTATGATTTTTACATAATTAATTTCTTTTTTATTGCATGAAATAAGCTTTTGATATGATAGAAAAACAGAACTTATTATTTCGTGCAGAAACATTTGTTTGTAATTACAAAGATCAGAGTTTCTTGTAGCTCTTGACCAAGTTTGCACACACTGCAGCAGGAATTTTGGCCCACTCCTCCATACAGATCTTCTACAGATCTTTGAGGTTCTGAGGCTGTCGCTGGCTAAAATGGAGTTTCAGCTCCCTCCAAAAATGTTTTATTGGGTTCAGGTCTGGAGACTGACAAGGCCACTCCAAAACCTTGAATTAATTCTTATGGAGCAAATCCTTAGTTGCCTGTTGCTGTCACTGTGTGTTTCGGAACATTGTCATGCTGGAAGACCCAGCCATCTTCTATGCTGTTATCGAGGGAAGGAAGTTGTTTTCTAACATTTCGCTATACATGACCCCATCCATCCTCCCTTCAATACGGTGCAGTCATCCTGTCATCTTTGCAGAAAAGCACCCCCAAATTATGATGTTTCCCCCATCTTGCTTTATGATTCAGATGATGTTCTTGGGGTTGTACTCATCCTTCTTTTTCCTCCAAACACGGCAAGTGGAGTTGATGCCAAAAAGCTCTATTTTGGTCTCATCTGACCACATCACATCCTCCCATGCCTCCTATGGATCATCCAGATGGTAAATGGCAAACTTCAAACAGGCCTGGACATGATCAGGCATGAGCAGGGGGACCTTGGGTGCCTTGCAGGATTATAATCCAATGACGTAGTGTGTTACTAATGGTAATATTTGAGACTGTGGTTCCCGCTCTCTTCAGGGCATTGACCAGGCCCTCCCGTGTAGTTCTGGGCTGATTCCTGCCCTTTCTCGGAATCATCCTTACATCTCAAGGCAAGATCATGCATGGAGCCTCAGACTGTGAAGATTGACATTCATCTTTTCTTTCTTACATTTTCCAATAATTGTGCCAACAGTTGTTGCCTTCTCACCAAGCTGCGTGCTTACTGTATTGTCCTGTTGTCATGCACAGTGTAGGAAAGACTAAGTGCAACACGAAGGGATGAGGGAAGGGAGCCCAACAATAGAGAAAGGGGAAGTGGAGACCCCTAGGCAGATCTAAAGTCACCTTGTCTGCCCTAAACGTCTCTATATAGGTTCTGCACCTATCGCCGAGCAGGAACCTAATCCCTGCCTGACCCTGGTGATAAGCCCTACATAGGGAATGATGGGGTGCACACTAGTCAATCCCCACTACCAATAAAGACAGCTGGGATAGATAAACAAGGAGAACACTTATCTTGAGTAGACTCAGAGATGTAACACAGATGTCCTCCAGCAACACCAAAGAGGAAGATAACCTACTGCTATATCTCCAAGACTCAGCAGGGGGAAATGGAAATATCACCAACAACTCCCAGCAGCAGGCTGGGAGTCTGTAAACACCCATGTCCAGTTGTGCCAATTAGAGCTGGAGAAAGGATGACACTGGGTCAAAGAGTCAGAAGGGTTAAGAAGGCATCTGCAAGGCCAAACGCAGAGACCTTCAGCAGGAAGATGCAGTGTGACTGTCTTCAGCCTCTGGCACACCCGTGACACCTGTAGCCCATCCCAGCCTTGTGCAGGTCTACAATTTTACCCTTGGTGTCCTTAGACAGCTCTTTGGTCTTTTTCATGATGGAGAGGTTGGAGTATGATTGATTGATTGTGTGGACAGGTATCTTTTATACAGATAACATGTTCAAACAGGTGCAATTAATACAGGTAAGGAGTGCAGAGTAGAAGGGCTTTTTAAAGAAAAACTAACATGTCTGTGAGAACCACAATTATTGCTGGTTGGTAGGTTATCAATTAGTTATTTCCTGCAATAAATGTAATTTAATTATTTAAAAAAATCATACAATATTCTGGTTTTTATTTTTAGTTTCTGACTCTCACAGTTGAAGTGTACCAACGATAGAAATTACAGATTCTCCATTCTTATTAGGTTGGAAAACTTGCAAAATCGGAAGTGTATGAAATACTTATTGAACAAACAGCAATATTGATAATCATCATATTTACGTGGTACTACAATGCATTATGCGTCCCCCAAGCTTTAGCTAATATAGCATCAGGTTTATGGAGTACTGACCTTCTGGGACCTACTTATTTTCTGTGTTATTTCTAGTGGTGGGTAAATCCGTGGATGTTCAGGTTTGGCGGGTTTGGATAAACATTTAAATAAAATTGATTTTGGTACCAAAACTGTACCCGAACACGGACCTCTTTCAAATGAATGGGGGGCCAGAACATATGGTGTTACCCACACTGTCATCTGTGTAACAGCATAAGAAACACAGAATCTGAACAGCATGTGAACCAGTAGCTGTAATCGGTGGTAAAAAGGTTACCGCTTGTCACAGGCATCGGCTTATAAGAGTACTACTCTCGTCATCGATTGCCTGGTCTCGCTGATAGTAGTGAGAGCAGGCGTACGATGATGACAGTATTCACCAGTCGGCGTCTGTGCAAATAACTAGAATAGGAAAATGGGATGGGGACCCCTCTATGTTTGCTAACTAGTGCAAACAAAACTGACAGCTGTGGGCTGCAGCCCTCAGCAGTCAGCGTTATCTTAGCTGATTATTAAAATTAGAGGGGATCCCCATTCCATTTGTTTAATTATTTAAATAAATAATTTATAAAAACCGCTTGGGGGTTCCCCAATTTTTGACAACAAGCCAAGCTAAAATGGACAGCTGGGGGCTGGTATTCTCAGACTGTGAAGGGGCAAGTCTGATATTGGCCCTCCCAAGCCTAAAAAAAGCAGCCCACAGCCACCTCATAAAAAGCACATCAATTAATGTAGCAATACTAAAAGTCACTATCGACCCTTTACCTAGCCGTGCCGCACATGATGTTTTGAGGTGAAGCTCCTTGTCAATGCAAAGTATGAGATCTGATTTTGCTGTATGAGATGTTTCTTAGTGGGATCTTAGAGGTTAACATTTCATAATTTGCACTTACAAGAGGCAATACCCCAAAACACTGTGCCTGAGATTCTGGTTTGGCTTCAATCCTAAGTCATATGGCAAGGCTCGATAATGACTTTTAGGATTAACAAGCAAGGTGAAGGGAAGAGACGCATGTAAAGTACAGGGATCACTAAGAATAAATAACAACAAATCTTTATTAACATTTACAGCACTACAAAACTAAAATCATCCTGATCATCTTTACTATTTTTGGGTGATGCCCTCCTTTTTGTTGTTTGTGACTTTTAGGATGGCTACATTCAAGAGTTCAAGTCCTCTTCCTCTTTAAAGAGGCAATTTGCATATTTTCATATTCCAATAATTCAATATTTCCATTGCCCTGCATTATAAATTTTCAGAAATCATCTTTATTTTGCAGGTGATCAGTTTCCCTGCAGTGCCTCCATTGGAAAAAAGGAGGCATTGCATGGCATTTATTAAAATCAATGAGCTCCATGTTTAATGCATGGACACTAAGTCCTCCAGGGAGAGATGCTCTTGGTAGTTGCTCCTCACACATTGTAATTGATAGAGATCAAAATTTGGGGGGACTCTCCTTTATCTCATAATTTATATATATATATATATTGTGTAGAAATAAGATTACTCCCTTTAATTACTAGAGGAATTGGTTGCCCATTAAATGTCTGCAGTAAATACCTTCAGCTTTGAATGCTTCATCCGTAGTCTAGAAAATAAAAAATTTTGCATTCAATTTTTTGAACAGTACCATTTCCAGATGATTCGTTTTAGACATAAGAGGTATCATTATTGACACATGACAAAGATGTTGTCTCGGCAAGTTGCATATGGCCAAAATTACAATTATCCAAAGTATTTTTTTCCCATTCTGTAATCTCCACAATAAATGTTGCTGTCTGCTGGATAAGTTCACACATCGGATAAGGTCACAGTTCCATTTAGTGACAACTTCCAACAACATGAACTTGCAAGGCTGGATTTATTTAAGTCGGGAGGGATAAGATCACTGCTTGGCTAGTATGATTTATCAGGGTTTGACCGGAGTACTTGAGAAAAAAAATGTCATATTTCAACTTTATGTCCTCAGCGATACTTCAGTGCATTTTGTGTCTCAAGACTTCAGCATCGCGGTAGTAAAATTGAAAAAAAGGCTTTCCAATAAGTCAGCCTAACTCTGCCAAATGAGAGTAATAATATATTTTCTTGAACTACAGTACATTGTTCAAGAGCAATAGAAGCAGCATAAACATGGCGCTTTATCTAATGTGCAGATGCAACATTTACTTTAGATAAAATGCAGCGCGATTCATGATTTTTATTTCTTTCTTTTTTTTTTTCTTTTTTTTTTTATAGAGACCGCGAGGAATCGAATTACATTAATCTATCCTGCTGCCTTTGGGCATTCACCAAATTTCCAATTTACTTGCATATATTCTTAGCACAGGGGATTTACTGTACCGTTAGGAGCATTGCTCAATTGTTGCTGCTGACACAGGAGGTTCAGTTCTTTGCACACCGTGTTTCCTTGTGGTTCTTTATGGCCAATTACAATGGGCAAAAATGGAGAGAAAAATGTAGAAATTTGCGCGTGTTGAAGAACTTATCAGAAAGATTTTTTTTGGTCTGTTTAATGAGCAAATAAGAAAACAAATAAAAAGTTTTTGCAAAAAACTGAACTATTGGCTGAAAGATGGAATCAAAAGTATGTGGTTAGTGTTGTAGGTTGTGGAGATAGCACTCATACCCATTATAGTCTATGAGGCCATTCGCATTTCCAATTTTTTTCCTTGAACCAAGGGGTCCACACAAAATTGCGGAGACATATCCGATTTTGATCCAAATATTGGATCAAAATTGGCAAAGTAAGTCTATGGGTCTGTGAAAAAAATTGAGCCTAGTGCGGTTCGATTTTCACAAAATGTTAGATAGGATTATCAAAGTAGGATTGTCTTCTCGTTGGGCATGTTCTATCTGATAGTTAAGCTCGATTTAGGAAAGGAAACTCACTGATAAAGTTGAAAATGTTGACATAGTTTATTACTTTTTTGCCATTTATTGGTAAAACTTGGCATATTCTCTAATAGCTGCTGGATTATTCTGTACATCTGATGGTTGAACACTCAAGTTATCAGTCATCATCTCATCGGGCTGCGCTTCTGTATCTGAATAAGTCTGTGGTTGTGGATCTTTACAGCCAAGAGCACAAAACATTTGGAAGTGTAGATTATTGGGCTTTAGTAGAAATTATGGTTCATGATTATCTGCCATGTCAGTGACCACCAGAAGAATAGACAAAACACTAGTGTGTCAAATAATTGGGTTGTTTATGCCGGCCCAAAAATTCATTGTAATCGGCAGCACATCACGTCATGTGAACAGGAGATGTTCTGCTGATGACATGATGCTTTATGGGGACAAAGCAATTATACATTTTTGCATATCTTGGATTGATTTGAATTGATATATAGTATTTATAACATTGGTCAATCATATTTATATGTGGGTATCTGGGTATACACCTTTGACTAACGCCCTGGTACTGGTTGTCTCACCCCATGTAATTTTAATTATCTTGATCCAATAAAGCTGATGTGCTTTGATAATAATTGGCCTTTTTTTCATTTGTTTCTTTGTTGGCTTCTCAGCTACTGAATGTGTATGGTAAACGTTAAGGCTCATGCAGATGTTGATGGATCTAGGTTCAATCATGGACCACGATGTACCGGACCGGTACCAACCGGAATATGACAGCTTTCTATATTATTATGAGTCTGTCTTGCTTGGATCGAGAGACCCTCGGCCAGTTCGTGAATTGCTGTCCATGATCGAACCAAGATCCATAATAACCTAATATAAAAAAGGCTATTCTCTCCCTAGAAGAGCCCTCAGAAATTGCCCTACCTGTCAGCGTGTCTTGGCACCCTGGTTGTAGATGTGATTGTGCCCCCACTCAACATCGGTAGCACTGAAGGCCCTAGTGCACCCTTGACATACTAGACACTGGAAAATACACAAAAATCACACATATACATAGAAATTTTTTTATCTCATCAAAGGATAATAAAAGAAGCGGCACTCACCAGTTTGCTGAAAAAAGTGTCTTTAATGCAGCCTTAATCCATGCTTACAGGCTATTCAGACACGTTGCAGGTGATTGTGAGGGTGCGGGGAGTGAAGGAGGACGACGGCCGTTTCGTGCAATCAGCACTTCGACGGGTCCATGTGGGGGTAAAATGATGTCATTTCCTTTTAAAGGCAATATGCGCATCAAGGTAAATTACTGACATACATGTTTTTTTTTTTTTTTCATACATTTGCCAAATACTTATAATTTAAACATTGTCAGTAAAAATACTCAAATGCTTGTTGCAACACTATATGAGATTTATAGAATTTTATAGAAATACGGCCATATCCAATTTGTCGTTTAAGCCCAATGGCCCCTGTGCGTTAGTTTTTATAATCCATTTTCCTTCTTCTCTTAGGAGGAGTTTGTTGTGATCACGTCCCTGGGGTGGATATTTAACTAACTTAAGGCCAGCGAATTGTAACAGTTCAGGGTTACTTTCGTGTTTCTGCTGCATGTGCGTAATAAATCTCATGCATCCCTTTCCTGAGACTACAGAATTGTAGTGTTCTCGGAACCGTACAAATAGGGGCCGTATGGTTTTCCCTATGTAATAAAAATTACAGGGACAAAATATTACGTACACAACGAACTTACTTTTACAAGTTATGAAGTCGGTAACTTTTTGTGTCATACCTCCAATTCTTAGAGGATTATCTAATTTGTGCAGATGGCAGAATTTACAGTTTTTACATCTATAGTTCCCTTTAGGGGAATCTTTTTGTAGCCAATTATTATACGTTGGTAACAGTCTATTGTGGACCAGCAAGTCACTCAGATTTGTGGTGCGTTTGTATGCAAATTGCGGGTCGAGAGTGGTTAATTTCTGTAAATCTCTATCAGTTTGTAATATATGCCAGTTTTTTCTTACCGCAGCATATATCGCCTTATCCATTGGGCTATGGGTGAAGGTGAACGTAAATTTCCTAATGGCTACCTCTTCATGTGAAGGGGGAATGTTTTTGCGTTTTTTCAAGAGTTCAGCTTGGGTTAATTTTTCAGCACGTTTTTCCGCCTGTTCTAAGATATTTAGTGGATACCCCCTATTTGAAAAGCGAGTTTTAAGTTCTGCGACCTGTTGTCTGTAAATTTCATCGTTATTGTTTATTTTTCTCAGTCTGACCATCCTCTAAGAATTGGAGGTATGACACAAAAAGTTACCGACTTCATAACTTGTAAAAGTAAGTTCGTTGTGTACGTAATATTTTGTCCCTGTAATTTTTATTACATAGGGAAAACCATACGGCCCCTATTTGTACGGTTCCGAGAACACTACAATTCTGTAGTCTCAGGAAAGGGATGCATGAGATTTATTACGCACATGCAGCAGAAACACGAAAGTAACCCTGAACTGTTACAATTCGCTGGCCTTAAGTTAGTTAAATATCCACCCCAGGGACGTGATCACAACAAACTCCTCCTAAGAGAAGAAGGAAAATGGATTATAAAAACTAACGCACAGGGGCCATTGGGCTTAAACGACAAATTGGATATGGCCGTATTTCTATAAAATTCTATAAATCTCATATAGTGTTGCAACAAGCATTTGAGTATTTTTACTGACAATGTTTAAATTATAAGTATTTGGCAAATGTATGAAAAAAAACAAAAAAAACATGTATGTCAGTAATTTACCTTGATGCGCATATTGCCTTTAAAAGGAAATGACATCATTTTACCCCCACATGGACCCGTCGAAGTGCTGATTGCACGAAACGGCCGTCGTCCTCCTTCACTCCCCGCACCCTCACAATCACCTGCAACGTGTCTGAATAGCCTGTAAGCATGGATTAAGGCTGCATTAAAGACACTTTTTTCAGCAAACTGGTGAGTGCCGCTTCTTTTATTATCCTTTGATGAGATATGAAGATTACTGTTACTTATTGAGCAGAGCACCGTATCCAGTAGCTTTATCTGGAAAACGCAATTGGTATATATCGGTGAAATAAGCAAAGGGGCATAGCACCAGAAGGCGAGCCCTGGTGCTGTTCCAATCTTTATGTTTGTCATATAGAAATTTTTTTCACACAAAATACCCCTAGTGTGGAGAACCAATGGTCTTATAGGAAGGTGGGTAAATATGTAAAAGTCCTATATTGCTATAGGCCATCTAAACAGGATGTAGTCAAAGTGTGCAATCACACATAAGTAACAGTCCTCTCTTATCATCAGTGATGTAACAAACACAAATAAAGGACAAGTACGCCTCACGCATTTAATAGCCCTCTGTGTCTGTACTGTTACATATTCTGGCTGATAACTGGCTTATGTAGCTTTATATGAACACCCAATTTATTACATTATGGCTGGTCCGAACAATGAAAGCAATTGTTACCATTCACCTTTGGTGTCTCCCCTTTTTCCTCATAGATTGTAAGCTTGCGAGTAGGACTCTCATTCCTCTTGGTATGTGTTGATCTATGTGTTTTTTGTTTTGCTGTAATGCCTATTGTATGTACAAGTCCCCTCTAATATGTAAAGTGCTGCGGAATATGTTGGCGGCTGGCGCTATAGAAATAAAATTATTATTATTATTATTATTAAAGGACTTGGCAGATATATAAATGGCCTAGATAGATAATAAGTCCTATTCGTCTGAAGACTAAGGCCACTTCTAGATATATGTACCTGTTGAGTGAAAAAAGATGCCCAAGTTGCCTTGTGCTGAGGTAAATCGGTTCAGGGATAGCGTAGGGTCAAACGACCCTGATGAAGGAATCCGCTGACATTCCGAAACGCGTTGGTAATTGGCTCCCGCTGTGATCCGTACTCTCTTCAGGGGCACCACGCGACTGCCGATCACGTGACCCGAACAGCAGGAAGGTCCCGCCGAACATCGCGCAAGGATCTCTGACAGCACGAGCATCCGTGACTGGCCGGGACGGCGCTCGCAGAAGTTACTCAGGAACCCACAAGCAAACACAACTGCAGCAGATAAGTAACTTCATTTTATCACCACCGCTTGGAATCTACAGATTGTTCTAATTGATGCAGCTACTTGCACCGCAGGTACAAAGCAATAACTTTGCCACAATCCTTACGAGTCTCGGGTTTTTTTTTTAACTAATATCTTAATGGTTCTCAAGCCCATACTAGAGATGATCTAATTTTAGACGTATTATTAAGCACTCTGTCTGATATATTTATTTATACGTATAGATGAAGGAAAGGGGGTACTGCATATATTCAGATGCAACACAGTATATTTATACATAATAAACACCCCATTCTTTCCCTATCGTAGTTTGACCCTACACTATCCCTGAACGGATTTACCTCAGCACAAGGCAACTTGGGCATCTTTTTTTCACTCAACAGGTAACTAACATCAATAGTGGTTATTTAATGCAATGTGGTTCATAGCGCAGGTACATATATCTGGTTTACTGTAGTTTTTATTCCCTACGTGATATAGGGCTTTATCTGCAGCTGACCTCAAATGTTTTGCAATAGTGCCGCTACCTTACACTCTTCAAACTTGCTATAAGGCCACTTCTAGCTGTAGTTCAAACAACTTAGATGAACCAGGGAACAGATGTTTTGCAGATATCAATGTGGTAGCAATCCCATAACCATATAGCATAAGCACAAAAAAAGGGAAATTCCCAGAAATCGAACAGCAATAATGTGGGTACAATGATAGATATGAATATCAAATAGCCATAAAGAGTTATCCCACAAAGTTGCGGTAATTATGAGCCATTAGCTGCCTCTTGTTCCCAACGTGTTTCCCTGTTAACAGATGCAAGGGTTCATCAGGGGATACAGGGTTGAGGGCTAACAGTGTGGGTACAATGATAGAAATGAATATCAAATCGCC
Source organism: Ranitomeya imitator (assembly GCF_032444005.1). Classification (NCBI taxonomy): domain Eukaryota; kingdom Metazoa; phylum Chordata; class Amphibia; order Anura; family Dendrobatidae; genus Ranitomeya; species Ranitomeya imitator. Next base: position 506,578,959 of record NC_091287.1, read on the forward strand.
ATAAAGAGTTATCCCACAAAGTTGTGGTAATTATCAGCCAATGGCTCTCTCATGTTCCCGATGCGTTTCCCCCTTAAGAGATGCAAGGGTTCATCAGGGGGTACAGGGTGGAGGCTTTCCATGTCCCCTCTTGGCCTAGATTAATGCTGCATGCGGCCGATCTTTATGACAATTGCATTGAAAATTTATTTTGCTGATACATTCTATTTTCTCCAGTGTCACTTTGCGCCATCAAGTCGCCATCCATCCCTTGTACTGTTTATTTGCTAGTAATATTAGACCTATCATTTTCCTTTCCGACCTTAGCAATAATTTTTGCAGGTTCTGTATCCCGTCACCAAATTTATTAAACGTTCCTCAGAAATTTAATAAACATATGCTCCAAACATAAATTATGAACACACTTAAGAAGTCTTTGTGATCTTCAATGGAACGTCTATAATCTATAAGGTCACAGCATCCACTAAGGTGAAACGGTATCTTTGTGGAAGTGCTTCTTTGTAGTGTAATGAGTCATTGCTTTTTGTGCTTTAAAGCTATCATAAGTCTTTGATTAATCACTGACTCGAAAGTATGCAACATCAACATAATAAGATAAGCAGCCTGCAATACTAACAGTGCTATCTCTGACCACTAATTAATTAGGCCAGTGGATAGTTCTCATCTGTTTTGTGCAAACATTTTTCAATCTTGAGATGTAAGCATTTTTGTAAAGTGCAGAACTGGTGAAAATTCAGACAATTTGTAATTTTATAAATGGTGCTAAGACGCCATGTATATCATTGTGGTCCTCCTCCGTCTTTATCTTTCATTCTCTATTCCTGTAGGTCAGTGTCGGCAGTGTACACTCCCTGACAGAAGATATGTCGCTTATCCATGTTATGTAAATAAAAGCTTATAACCTGACGTTAAATTCATCCATTGATTGTATAAATTATTCTTTTGATAGCTGAGACCCTCCGAAATGTGGTTTAGGTTAAGAAAATAAATTGGCATCAATGCAGAAATATTGATCAGTTAATGGACACAGAATGGTCAGATTTTGGCAAGACAAAAGTTTTGTCGCCCACAGAAAGTAATGTGATATTCAAACAAATAATTAACTTAACCCCTTAGCGACCGCCGATACGCCTTTTAACGGCGACCGCTAAGGGTACTTAAACCACAGCGCCGTTAATTAACGGCGCTGTGGAAAAAGTCCATAGCGCCCCCCAGAGGCCGATTTTCTCCGGGGTCTCGGCTGCCGAGGGTAGCCGAGACCCCAGAGAACATGATTCGGGGGGTTTTTAACCCACCCCGCATTTGCGATCGCCGGTAATTAACCGTTTACCGGCGATCGCAAAAAAAAAAAAGCGATCTCTTTTTAATTTCTCTGTCCTCCGATGTGATCGCACATCGGAGGACAGAGAAAAGGGGTCCCAGGTAGCCCCCCAATACTCACCTAGCTCCCCCGATGCTCCTCGTGTCTCCCGGTGGGCGCCGCCATCTTCAAAATGGCGGGCGCATGCGCAGTGCGCCCGCCGGCCGGCACCGGGAGAATCTTTGGGGTCTCGGCTGCCGGGGGTAGCCGAGACCCCTAAGAGCACGATCGGGGTCGGTATTACCGACCCCTGTTTTGCGATCGCCAGTAATTAACTGTTTACCGGCGACCGCAAAAAAAAAAAAAAGTAAAGTGTAATTCTCTGTCCTCTGATGTGATCGCACATCAGAGGACAGAGAAATAGGGGGATTCGGGGACCCTAGCATACTCACCTAGGTCCCTGGATCCTCTTGCTGCTCCTCCTGGCCGCCGGCAGCAGAACATGGCGGACGCATGCCCAGTACGCCCGCCATCTGTCTCCATCTGCCGGCCGGCAGGAGAACAGCAGTTGGGGCTAAAATTAGGGTTAGGGTTAGGGTTAGGGGTAGGGTTAGGGTTAGGGTTAGGGTTAGGGGTAGGGTTTGGGGGTAGGGGTAGGGTTAGGGTTAGGGTTAGGGTTAGGGGTAGGGTTAGGTTAGGGGTAGGGTTAGGGGTAGGGTTAGGTTAGGGGTAGGGTTAGGGTTAGGTTAGGGGTAGGGTTTAGGGGTAGGGTTAGGTTAGGGTTAGGGGTAGGGTTAGGGGTAGGGTTAGGTTAGGGGTAGGGCTAGGGTTAGGGCTAGGGTTGGGGCTAAATTTAGGGTTAGGGTTGGGGCTAAATTTAGGGTTAGGGTTGGGGCTAAACTTAGGGTTAGGCTTCTTTCACACTTACGTCGGTACGGGGCCGTCGCAATGCGTCGGCCCGACATACCGACGCACGTTGTGAAAATTGTGCACAACGTGGGCAGCAGCTGTAGTTTTTCAACACATCCGCTGCCCAATCTATGTCCTGGGGAGGAGGGGGCAGAGTTACGGCCACGCATGCGCGGTCAGAAATGGCGGATGCGATGTACAAAAAAACGTTTCATTGAACGTTTTTTTGTGCCGACGCTCCGCCAAAACACAACTGATCCAGTGCACGACGGACGCGACGTGTGGCCATCCATCACGATCCGTTGGCAATACAAGTCTATGGGCAAAAAACGCATCCTGCGGGCACATTTGCAGGATCCGTTTCTTGTCCAAAACGACGGATTGCGACGGAATGCCAAACGACGCAAGTGTGAAAGTAGCCCTAGAGCTAGGGTTAGAGTTGGGGCTAAAGTTAGGGCTAGGGTTGGGGCTAAAGTTAGGGTTAGAGCTGGGATTAGGGTTAGGGTTTGGATTAGGGTTCGTATTAGGGTTAGGGTTGGCATTAGGGTTACGCTTGGGATTAGGGTTAGGTTTGGGATTAGGGTTAAGGTTAGGGTTGTGATTAGGGGTGTATTGGGATTAGGGTTAGGTTTGAGGTTAGGGTTGAGATTAGGATTAGGGGTGTGTTGGATTTAGGGTTTTGATTAGGGTTATGGTTAGGGTTGACATTAGGGTTGTTTTGGGGTAAGGGTTGTGATTATGGTTAGGGTTAGTGATTAGGATTATGGATGAGGTTGGGATTAGGGTTAGGGGTGTGTTGGGGTTAGGGTTGGAGCTAGAATTGGGGGGTTTCCACTGTTTAGGTACATCAGGGGGTCTCCAAACATGACAGCCAATTTTGCGCTCAAAAAGTCAAATGGTGCTCCCTCCCTTCTGAGCTCTGCCGTGCGCCCAAACAGTGGGTTACCCCCACATATGGGGCATCAGCATACTCGGGATAAATTGGACAACAACTTCTGGGGTCCAATTTCTCTTGTTACCCTTGTGAAAATAAAAACTTGGGGGCTACAAAATCTTTTTTGTGAAAAAAATAATATTTTTTATTTTCACGACTCTGCATTTTAAACTTCTGTGAAGCACTTGGGCATTCAAAGTTCTCACCACACATCTAGATAAGTTCCTTGGGGGGTCTAGTTTCCAAAATGGGGTCACTTGTGGGGGGTTACTACAGTTTAGGTACATCAGGGGCTCTGCAATCGCAACATAATGCCCACAGACCATTCTATCAAAGTCTGCATTCCAAAAAGGCGCTCCTTCCCTTCCGAGCTCTGCCGTGCGCCCAAACAGTGGTTTACCCCCACATATGGTGCATCAGCGTACTCGGGATAAATTGGACAACAACTATTGCAGTCCAATTTCTCCTGTTACCCTTGTGAAAATAAAAACTTGGGGGCTACAATATCTTTTTTGTGGAAAAAAAAATATTTTTTATTTTCACGACTCTGCATTCTAAACTTCTGTGAAGCACTTGGGCATTCAAAGTTCTCACCACACATCTAGATAAGTTCCTTGGGGGGTCTAGTTTCCAAAATGGGGTCACTTGGGGAGGGTTTCTACTGGTTAGGTACATCAGGGGCTCTGCAAACGCAACATAATACCCGCAGACCATTCTATCAAAGTCTGCATTCCAAAACGGCGCTCCTTCCTTCCGAGCTCTGCCGTGCGCCCAAACAGTGGTTTACCCCCACATATGGGGTACCAGCATACTCAGGACAAATTGGACAACAACTTTTGGGGTCCAATTTCTCTTGTTACCCTTGTGAAAATAAAAATTTGGTGGCTAAAAAATCTTTTTTGTGGAAAAAAAAATATTTTTTATTTTCTTGGCTCTGCATTATAAACTTCTGTGAAGCACTTGGGCATTCAAGGTTCTCACCACACATCTAGATAAGTTCCATGGGGGGTCTAGTTTCCAAAATGGGGTCACTTGTGGGGGATTTCTACTGTTTAGGCACATCAGGGGCTCTCCAAACGCGACATGGCGTCCGATCTCAATTCCAGCCAATTCTACATTGAGAAAGTAAAACGGCACTCTTTCTCTTCCAAGCTCTGCGGTGCGCCCAAACAGTGGTTTACCCCCACATATTGGGTATCGACGTACTCAGGAGAAATTGCACAACAACTTTAGTGGTCTAATTTCTCCTGTTACCCTTGTGAAAATAAAAATATGTGGGCAAAAAGATCATTTTTGTAGAAAAAATGCAATTTTTTTTTTTCACGGCTCTACGTTATAAACTTCTGTGAAGCACATGGGGGTTCAAAGTGCTCGCCACACATCTAGATAAGTTCCTTAAGGGGTCTAGTTTCCAAAATGGTGTCACTTGTGGGGAGTTTCCACTGTTTAGGTACATCAGGGGCTCTCTAAATGTGACATGGTGTCCGATCTCAATTCCAGCCAATTCTGCATTGAAAAAGTCAAACGGCGCTCCTTCACTTCTAAGTTCTGCGGTGCGCCCTAACAGTGGTTTACCCCCACATATGGGGTATTGGCGTATTCAGGAGAAATTGCATAACAAAATTTATGGTTACATTTCTGTTTTTACACTTGTGAAAATAAAAAAAATGGTTCTGAATTAAGATGTTTGCAAAAAAAAGTTAAATGTTCATTTTTTCCTTCCACATTGTTTCAGTTCCTGTGAAGCACGTAAAGGGTTAATAAACTTCTTGAATGTGGTTTTGAGAACCTTGAGGGGTGTAGTTTTTAGAATGGTGTCACACTTCATTATTTTCTATCATATAGACCCCTCAAAATGACTTCAAATGTGATGTGGTCCCTAAAAAAAAATGGTGTTGTAAAAATGAGAAATTGCTGGTCAACTTTTAACCCTTATAACTCCCTAACAAAAAAAAATTTTGTTTCCAAAATTGTGCTGATGTAAAGTAGACATGTGGGAAATGTTATTTATTAACTATTTTTCATGACATATCTCTCTGATTTAAGGGCATAAAAATACAAAGTTTGAAAATTGCAAAATTTTAAAAATTTTCGCCATATTTCCGTTTTTTTCATAAATAATCGCAAGTAATATCGAAGAAATGTTACCACTAACATGAAGTACAATATGTCACGAAAAAACAATCTCAGAATCAGTGGGATCCGTTGAAGCGTTCCAGAGTTATAACCTCATAAAGTGACAGTGGTCAGAATTGCAAAAATTGGCCTGGTCATTAAGTACCAAATTGGCTCTGTCACTAAGGGGTTAAAATACAAATATATGTTGCATAACATTGGTGAATGTAACCCCAGAACATGATCTTTCCACCACCAAATTTAACTGTTTTCTACATGTATTTTGGATCCATACGGGCTCCAGTAGGTCTCCTGCAGTATTTGCGGCGGCTGTGGTGTAATTCTACTGAAGATTCATCAGAAAAATCCACCTTCTGCCACTTTTCCAGCATCTATCTATTTAGCAGGCTGTGGGACTTTGCAAGTGCCACACGGTTTTTTATTTGCCTTTTGTTTAGTGCTGGCTTCTGGGCACTGATTCGACCATGGAGGCGATTTCGAGACAGAATCCTACAAACTGTTCTAGTTGACACAGGGACTTGAGGTGACCAGGCCTGTTGGAGCCCTGCTGCAGTGGAAGAGGGGTTTGCTTTGGATTTTCTAACCAACAAATGTTCCTCCTGAGCAGTTGTCTTGCGGGGTCTGCTAGACCTGGGCTTGTCAAACACATCTCCAGTCTCTTCAAATCTTTTTTAATTCTTTGTACTTGACGCTGAGACACATTAAAGGTGCCAGCCACCTCTGCAGTGGATCTGGTCTTCAGCCTCTTGATAATCCAGGCTTTGGTCACAGAGTGAATTTTTGGCATGTTGTCAGAGCTCAAGTTGCAGTTCAAGTGAAGGTCTGGGGTGCTGGGTTTCTTTATATACACACACACTAATTAACCGATCATTTACTGAGCATAGGTGATGATGTAAACTAGGATTGGGTGCATTATATGACCAGGCGACAAAACTTTTGTCCTTCCAAAATCTGACCATTCTGTGTCCATTAACTGATCAATATTTCTGCATTGATGACAATTCATTTTGTTAACCTAAACCACATTTCAGAGGGTTTCAGCTTTCAAAAGAATAATTTATACAACCAATGGATGAATTTAACATCAGGTTATAAGCTTTTATTTACATAACATGGATAAGCGACATAACTTCTGTTAGGGAGTGTACAGTTATATTGCAGTGTATGCATTTGTAGAGTGATATTATTTCAGCAGAATTGATATTGGCATTATTTGGCACTATTACTTATTACTGTGCAGTCTATGGTGGTAATAATTCTGTACAGTGTTATTTAGGCAACTATGTGGCAGTATTATGGGAAATATGATGCAACACTATTATTAAAATATATAAGTATTTACGCCCTGTATGGTATCGCTCTAGGAGCTAGAGTCTAGGTGCACTGTATGGAAGCTTTAATTTTATGTCATATGCTCCATATGGGCACCGCTGACAGAAGGTGCTACACAGGTCACCTAAAAAATAGAAAAGTCTAGCTCAATCACCACTGGATGCACAGATCACACAGTTTCTACGCAATAATGAGGGGGAAGTGAAAAGCCTTCCAGCTCCCATGATCCAGTAGAATATGAGAAAAATTTATTGAGTATTCCACAAAGCTATGATCAAGACACAAATGCAGAAAATGCAACTCATTTCAGATCATAGAATAATAAAATATTAGAGTTGGAAGGGACCTCCAGGGTCATCATGTCCAACCCACTGCTCAATGCAGGATTCACAAAACCATCTCAGACAGATGTCTGTCCAGCCTCTGAAGACTTCCATTGAAGGAGAACTCACCACCTCTCATGGCAGCCTGTTCCACTGATAGATCGCCCTAACTGTCAAAAAGTTTGTTCTAAAATTTAATCTGTGTCTTATCCTCTTCAGTTTAATTCCATTGCTTCTTGTAGTAATCTATTAGCAGGTACGGACTGAGGCTGAAATTCAGCCCTGGCATTTGAAATCATACAGGCCCATGCTGTCCCCACCTTCGAGCACCAGGTAGGATATATTATTAACATTACCCTGGATGGAGGAAAGGAAGATTTATTACAAGACCAATATTTCTAATGATACCCATGGCCTGCTTGGGTAAGTGACAGAGTCATCGACTTTGTGTTCCATCACAACTATTAACTGTATGGGTGTCTTGAGAACACAGATTCTGCTAGCAACGTAGCAGACAAGGTTGCCTATGACCAAACAGGCCCTACTGACATTTACCAGAATTGCCAGATGGCCAGTCCAGCCCTGGCTAATAGGTCTCCTTTTAGCCTTCTTTTTTGCCAGCTAAACATTCCCAGATCCTTTCACTGTTCCATATAGGACATACTTTGCAGTCCGCTCACCATCCTGGTAGCTCTTCTCTGAACTTGCTTCACTTATGATCCTTCTTTATAGCAATGATATGAAGAATGATCATAAGTGATCTGAAACTCATTGCGTTTTTTGGTACTTGCGTCTTGTTCATATCTTTCAAGAAAACAGAATAAAGCCATCTCGTACTTTATTGGATCATGGGAACTAGATGTTTTTTCACTTTTCCACCTTTCAAGAAAAGGTTACAAATAATCAGTAATCTGTGGTTGGCCTCTTCCCTTTTAAGTTGTCATTTCTTAAAGGAATTTTCATTTAGGCTTCTTCAGTTTTGCTCTGAATTCATTTTTAAGTAAGTTTGTCGGAATAATATGACTGTTCAAACCAAGCACAGGCATGCCTGAGAATTTCTGTACACCTTTCCATCTACTTGTTTTCCATCTATTTCAGGCCCCCATCTTCCTTGATTAATAATTTTACAGGAGCCAGTGATGTTCAGAGATAGGTGGAGGTGGGAAGGTTCACTGAACTAAATGTCCACACCAACAGGACCCGTGCATGGTGTGAAGGTCATTTAGTCCTGACGAATTCTCTTTATGGTCTGCGTCCATTTTGCAAAAAATCATTTCAGGTTTTTTTTATCCTTATGATGGTTAATTTTTCATTTGGGTGTCATCCTTTTTCCAAACATCCAAGTTTCCAAAATTTTTCTAGCAATTGATTGAATAATAATAATAACAATAATAATAAAAGTAAAGCAAACAGCTCATGTATACCATCTGTATGCGGTCTCTTTTTTTGCAGTTTATAGCAGTTTCATTATCATCAGAGGAAGGATTACTAAGACAGCTATCACCTCTATATACTGATGATAACACAAGGTCTACCAATCACAGTAGGTAATGTCATAGCTCCACCTCCCTTTCACAATCACCCTTTCACATGCTTGTCGTATGTTTCGAAACAAAAGATAAGGTCTGAGTTGGTACATTGCTGCTAATGGAAGTTGGGAGTAGGGTTGAGCGAAACGGATCGGCCATTTTCAGAAGTCGCCGACTTTTGGCAAAGTCGGGTTTCATGAAACCCGACCCGACCCCTATGTGGGATCGGCCATGAAGTCGGCGATCTTCTGAATCTGGTATCGGAATTCCGATCCCGAGTTCCGATATGTTTGCAATATCGGAAATCGGTATCGGAATCCATATTTAAGTGTAAAATAAAGAATTAAAATAAAAAATATCGCCATACTTACCCTCTGACGCGCCCTGGTACTAACCGGCAGCCTTTCTTCCTTCGAATCAGCGCTTGCAGGACCTTGCGGTGACGTCGCGGCTTGTGATTGGTCGCGCGACCGCCCATGTGACCGCTCGCGCGACCAATCACAAGCCGCGACGTCACCGCAAGGTCCTGCAAGCGCTGATTCTTAGGAAGGAAGGCTGCCGGAAAGAAGCAGGGCGCGTCCGAGGGTGAGTATATACCAATCACAAGCCGCGACATCACCGCAAGGTCCTGCAAGCGCTGATTCGAAGGGAGGAAGGTGCCCGGTTAGTACCAGGGCGCGTCCAAGGGTGAGTATAGCGATATTTTTTATTTTAATTCTTTATTTTACACTTAAATATGTATCGCAGGGCCTGAAGGAGAGTTTCCTCTCCTTCAGACCCTGGGAACCATTGGAAACCCAATGCACTGCATTGGGTTTAGGGGTTTCGGCCGACCCCGACCCCGACTTTTTAATAGGATGGCCGATTTCACTCGAACCGACTTTTGAAAACGTCGGGTTTCGTGAAACCCGACCCGATCCTATAAAAGTAAAAATCGCTCAACCCTAGTTGGGAGTATACAACAGTCGGCGTCTGCACAATAAATAAAAAAAACAGCGTGGGTTCCCCTTTATTTTCGATAACCATCAAGGCAAAACTGACAGTTGCGGACTGCAACCCTCAGCTGTCAGCTTTATCATGTTTGGTTATGAAGAATAGAGGAGTCCACACTCAGGTTTATTAAATTACATTTTTGACAACTAGCCAAGCTAAAGCAGACAGCTAGGGGATGGTATTCTCAGGCTAATAAGGGGACATGGATATTCTCCCCCTCAGCCTAAAAATAGCAGTGTGAAGCCGCCCCAGAAAAGGCGCAACTATTAGATGCACCAATTCTGGTTCTTTGCCCAGTTCTTCCCATTTACTCTTTGGCAATGGCAAGTGGAGTTCATATACAGGTCCTTCTCAAAAAATTAGCATATAGTGTTAAATTTCATTATTTACCATAATGTAATGATTACAATTAAACTTTCATATATTATAGATTCATTATCCACCAACTGAAATTTGTCAGGTCTTTTATTGTTTTAATACTGATGATTTTGGCATACAACTCCTGATAACCCAAAAAACCTGTCTCAATAAATTAGCATATTTCACCCATCCAATCAAATAAAAGTGTTTTTTAATAACAAACAAAAAAACCATCAAATAATAATGTTCAGTTATGCACTCAATACTTGGTCGGGAATCCTTTGGCAGAAATGACTGCTTCAATGCGGCGTGGCATGGAGGCAATCAGCCTGTGACACTGCTGAGATGTTATGGAGGCCCAGGATGCTTCAATAGCGGCCTTAAGCTCATCCAGAGTGTTGGGTCTTGCGTCTCTCAACTTTCTCTTCACAATATCCCACAGATTCTCTATGGGGTTCAGGTCAGGAGAGTTGGCAGGCCAATTGCACACAGTAATACCATGGTCAGTAAACCATTTACCAGTGGTTTTGGCACTGTGAGCAGGTGCCAGGTCATGCTGAAAAATGAAATCTTCATCTCCATAAAGCATTTCAGCCGATGGAAGCATGAAGTGCTCCAAAATCTCCTGATAGCTAGCTGCATTGACCCTGCCCTTGATGAAACACAGTGGACCAACACCAGCAGCTGACATGGCACCCCACACCATCACTGACTGTGGGTACTTGACACTGGACTTCAGGCATTTTGGCATTTCCTTCTCCCCAGTCTTCCTCCAGACTCTGGCACCTTGATTTCCGAATGACATGCAAAATTTGCTTTCATCAGAAAAAAGTACTTGGGACCACTTAGCAACAGTCCAGTGCTGCTTCTCTGTAGCCCAGGTCAGGCGCCTCTGCCGCTGTTTATGGTTCAAAAGTGGCTTTACCTGGGGAATGCGGCACCTGTAGCCCATTTCCTGCACACGCCTGTGCACGGTGGCTCTGGATGTTTCCACACCAGACTCAGTCCACTGCTTCCTCAGGTTCCCCAAGGTCTGGAATCGGTCCTTCTCCACAATCTTCCTCAGGGTCCGGTCTCCTCTTCTCGTTGTACAGTGTTTTCTGCCACATTGTTTCCTTCCAACAGACTTACCATTGAGGTGCCTTGATACAGCACTCTGGGAACAGCCTATTTGTTGAGAAATTTCTTTCTGGGTCTTACCCTCTTGCTTGAGGGTGTCAATGATGGCCTTCTTGACATCTGTCAGGTCGCTAGTCTTACCCATGATGGGGGTTTTGAGTAATGAACCAGGCAGGGAGTTTATAAAAGCCTCAGGTATCTTTTGCATGTGTTTAGAGTTAATTAGTTGATTCAGAAGATTAGGGTAATAGGTCGTTTAGAGAACCTTTTCTTGATATGCTAATTTATTGAGACAGGTTTTTTGGGTTATCAGGAGTTGTATGCCAAAATCATCAGTATTAAAACAATAAAAGACCTGACAAATTTCAGTTGGTGGATAATGAATCTATAATATATGAAAGTTTAATTGTAATCATTACATTATGGTAAATAATGAAATTTAACACTATATGCTAATTTTTTGAGAAGGACCTGTATTTGGAGTTGATGTCACCTTTGTATTTTCAGGTGACATCAAGCCCACAGGTTAGTAATGGAGAGGCGTCTTTCCACAGGACCGGTATGTGGTGTGTGCCAGAATTTGGACACCAACTGGTCCTAAAGTTATCCTCATTCAATGCAATTTAACTAGAAATTATTTTATTTTATATACAGTATATATAAATTTTAAACATGAAGTCACAAAGTTTTAGTTGAATAATGTAAATAATTTAACCTTATAATTGACACTTTAAAAATGAAATATAATTACGGTACTTCCTAAGAATCTTTCTTTGACGAATGCAATACTAGAAGTCATTCAGCATTATAACACTTTTACATTTCATTTTGTCCCTTCATTAATTGTGGCACCTAGATTGCCTTCTTCTGTCACTGATAACTGATTCTGTTTTGGGAAAGATTATTATATTTTGCATTGATAATATAAATTACCTGGCGGACTTGACTAAGTCGAAAACTTGAGGCTGAACCTTTCAGTTGCATGAAAAGTGTATGAGTATAACATTGGGGCTCATGCAACCATATCAGTTCCACACTGATAAACTAATACTTTATTTGGCTCTATAAATTTCAACTTGGCTTCCCGATTTGCCGAGTAGCTTTTGAAGTCTAAATTAAGAAACTGGAAAATCCCATTGATAAATGCTTAATACTTCTACTGATCCCCTCGGAGCGTAGGGACCCTTACCTGAATTTTAACTGTAGATGTAACTACTTTCTTAATCCAGTGACTAAATATCTGGGTTTCTGGTTCTGGACTGAGGGCGTAGCTAGAGGCATAGACATCAGCTCCGCAGCACTGTGCGAATGCAAAGAGATTAAAAAAAAACATATTTTTAAAGCAAACCATTCATCTGTGCGATAAATTCAAGCTGCTCGAAGGCATCATGTATAGATGAAATAAATAAAATGATATATATGCAGCATTATATATCATTGCTGTACAGTATCTTTATCAATGACTTCGATTCCCAGTATTTATATCTACATTTGTCTTGGCTTAATACCTGTTTTAAACTGAGGGTAACGTGCTATCGAGAATAATGGCAGTCGATGCGTAGAGACCAATCAAATACTGATCGTTCTGTGCATTACAAGTGCCGTCGTCATGTCTAAACAGGTTATTAAATGACCTCCAATCACCAAACATGCAGCCAGTTAATTGCCATGATCATGTAGTGTAAATACTCCTTCATCGTGAATATCTTAGCAGATCATAGAGCACCTTAAGGTACCTTCACACTAAACGATATCGCAAGCGATCCGTGACGTTGCAGCGCCCTGGCTAGCGATATCGTTCAGTTTGACACGCAGCAGCGATCAGAATCCTGCTGTGATGTCGTTGGTCGGGGCTAGAAGGCCAGCGCTTTCTTTGGTCGCTGGATCTCCCGCTGACATCGCTGAATCGGTGTGTGTGATGCCGATTCAGAGATGTCTTCACTGGTAACCAGGGTAAACATCGGGTTACTAAGCGCAGGGCCGCGCTTAGTAACCCGATGTTTACCCTGGATACCATCCTAAAAGTAAAAAAAACAAACGCTTCATACTTACCTTCTGCTGTCTGTCCCTCGGTGCTGTGCTTTCCTGCACTCACTGTGAGCACTGCGGCCGGAAAGCAGAGCGGTGACGTCACCGCTCTGCTTTCTGGCCGCTGTGCTCACAGCCAGTACAGAGAAGCAGAGCGCCGAGGGACAGACAGCAGAAGGTAAGTATGAAGCGTTTGTTTTTTTTACTTTTAGGATGGTATCCAGGGTAAACATCGGGTTACTAAGCGCGGCCCTGCGCTTAGTAACCCGATGTTTACCCTGGTTACCGGCATCGTTGGTCGCTGGAGAGCGGTCTGTGTGACAGCTCTCCAGCGACGCTGCAGCGATCCGGATCGTTGTCTGGATCGCTGCAGCGTCGTTTAGTGTGAAGGTACCTTTAAGGTGCCCAGACACATTACGCTAAAGTTAACAGAAATGGATAATTTATATCGTAACAAATGTTTATCAGAGCTAAAGACACATTATTATGAACTGGAACCAAGTCAGATAATTTGGACATTACACTAATGACTAAACTCAAGAAAAAAACCATTTATGGCCACAGTGTGAACCTGCTCCTACACATTGCAGTCATACCAGCGTTTACTCCGGCTCATTTACATGGTTTTTCTGTAGTTTCTTGTTCTCTGAACAAACAGGGTTGTGGCCTCCCTTTCTGAACTAGGCATTTCATCTTTATAGCTTCCCATGGATGGGTGTCTGACCAGTCGGGCCTCTGTCCTGCTCTGCTAGGGTCATGGTGGGATGGCTTTTACCCCTTTTTGATCAAAACAGTATCCAATGTTATTTACGTCTACTATTACTATTTACTTATTTACTTAATGTAGGATAAATGCTCATTTTGTTATTTTTCTTGGGTTTTATCCATGCAGTGGCCACAGTGTGAATGTGCTCCTGCACATTGTATGTATACCAGTTTATGCTGCAGCTCATGTCTTTGTTTTTTTATTATTTTTATTATTGTTATTATTATTATGTATTTATATAGCACCATTAATTCCATGGTGCTGTACATGAGAAGGGGTTACATCAAAATGCAAATATCACTTACAGTAAACAAACTAACAATGACGGTCTGGTACAGAGCAGAGAGGACCCTGGCCTTGTGGGCTTACATTCTACAGGATTATGGGAAGGACACAGTAGGTCTGGGGTTGCAGTAGCTCCGATGGTGTTGAGGTGGCCGTGTGGTCATTACAGGCTTTAAGCTTCTTTGAAGAGGTGGGTTTTCAGGTTTCTTTTGAAGGATCCAAATGTGGTGGATAACCGGACGTGTTGGGGCACAGAATTCCACAGGATGGGGCATATTCGGGAGAAGTCTTGGAGGCGATTGGGTGAGGAGCGAATAAGCGTGGAGGAGAGAAGGAGGTCATGGTTTTACAATACACTAATGACTGTGCCATTAAAGATGTTCCATGTTTAAAGGCCACCATACATATCAGACGAATGTCAGCTGAACTCATCAATATAGACTGGTTAAACTGACGGTCTAATGAGTTTGGCGGCACCAGACGACTGATGGTCGAGAATGATGTTGATTAGTCGTGTCCGCTTGACAACTGCAAATCGCATTTTTCTTTCTGAGCTAAGCCGCCAGATGAAATTTCAGCTGCTGGCTTTCTTATAGAGAACACTGGAACGCTCGGCTGAACAAGCCCTCTTGTCTATGGGAATGTCGGCTAAGATGGCTGTCGGCTAAATGATCTGCAAAGAATCGTTAGACAGACAGCCATATGCCGTTTATGGCCAGCTTAAGATCTTTTGGCTAAGGAAGATCTTTCCATGAAAGAAGGTTCTTAGTGAAAGATGGTTTGTTCTGTTACAGGAAATGTAGAATAAAACAAGTGTTCACCAGCCATTAGGTCAACTTACTTTTTTCAGTGTTAATGGCCAATTTACGGCTTTATACCTTTACTTACAGGCAAATCCCGGCATTGGAAACTAACTGGAGTTTCCTTGAGCCTACTCATTTTTAATCAAACCTTTTGGCATTAGAAACTAACTGGGATTTCCTTGATCCTACTAATATTTAATCAAACCTTTTGTATAGAAAACTTACAAAGCAACATTACCAGCTCATAAACAAGTGTAGCTAAAAAAAAGCAGACCCAATTTTCTAATCTTGGCTGAACCCTTTCTAATGCAATTTAGATAGTTATTAACAAATGATTTTCATAAAGAACAAGAGCAAGAGAGCAGTATCTTCAGTGCTAGGAATAATTTCCAGTGTGCACATGTAATAACATTGGAATAAAGGCAGAACATGTACCTTCTTCTAAATTTGTCACCAAAAATTCCTTCCTGTCCAAGTTAGTTTTAATAATTGATGCCCAATAAGTGAACTATGGATCTCACCATTGACATTGTTGTCATTTCTTACAGATGCAAAATTAAATTGGCCAATGGAATAAAATGAATTATAATACATAAAAGCATTGCTTAAGATCAGCAATCCCCATACACATTGGATGTAAATTTGGTTGAATTTGGGGAAACTAGCCAGCCATTTGATGCATATGGCGGCCTTCTAACGCTCCCACTTCAGATGATGTCAGGTCAAGAGAAGGAATGGGAAGTTGGAATTTCACCACCCGATCATTCTGTTTTCAGGAGCACTAAGTGTTGTTTTGAAGCAGCTTTAGTCTCTCTCCCCTTTGAAAACACATGAGCATTCAGCCGAGCATCCATTTGTATGGTGAAGTAAGGAGAGTATGCTCAGCTGACAGTAATCTCATGTGGACGACGAACCTCTAAATTCTGTTGCTGATTTGGGTTACAAGATGTGTATAGTTGAGGGTACAGTGAAGAACACTCAGGGTCAGCCGACATTGAATGGAGGCACCACTGCATAAGTTTAGGGTGCCGACCTCCGCGGTCAGGCAGGGACACGTCAGGGTCAGGTTAGGAATTTGCCTCATCTGTATTTTAACATGTGGTTTGCAGGTTTAACGTCTTCTTTGGTTTGTTCATCTCCATGTGAATGTTAGGGCTCAGTCACAACACTGTGGTTTTCACGGAAAGCACTCTTACCTTTGATAGTCTATGGGGCCATTCACATGTCCATTATTTTTCACAGACCGAGCGGTGACATGTCCGATTTTGATCGTAGGGTAGGATAAAAATTTGCAATGCAAGTCTTCGGCTCTGTGAAAAATATACACTCACATTCTGATTATATCATATTGTAGGGATTTCACTCACTCAGGTGCACTGGCTAACACTCAGGAAGCAAGTTCCTTTAAAAGTTCACAGGGTTTATTACTTCATAAACCACATGGCAAAATAACAGAAAGCAAATAGCCTTTGGCTCAGGAAAAGAAAAGCAAATGTCCAGTCCTTCAGGCTCAGTCCTGGAGCCTTAACACACTCAGGAGGGTCTCACCTCCACACATATCTGCTGTGTAAAGCATTAGTCTGTCATATATAGAGCTAACCACACCCAGTATCCCATCACATGATTAGACATGTGGTCTGACATCACCACAGGTCCTGAAACACATATATACATGGTTATGTGAAATAAAGAAAACACTCCGGGCTACATCACAGCGACAAGCCACCTACGTGACACATACCTCCCGTCGACTACACACCCTTTAACCAAGCTACAATATTTATATGATATCCGTTTATGTCCGATTTTGATCCGAGGGTTTCATTAAAATCGGCAATGCAAATCTATGGGTCCTCTCTAAGGAGAGAAACTGACGACACTTGGACCACACTAGGATTAAAATAAATAGCCAGTTTTTCTCGCACATGAAAAATACTGATGTCTGAATGAACCCTTATTCTGATGATAAAGCCACCTTTATTTCTACACCTAAACGATGCTCTTGCTCCTTTATACAGTTCTTGGAGCTAAGAGTTCATGAGCCAGATCTTTCTAATGTTACCACATCTAGAATAGTGAGTCGATATATGCAGTCCAAAAATGGATCACTCATGAAATTGGATGGAAATCGTAGTACCATCTGTACCCTGGAGAGGTCTGATCGACAGGCATATTCCCAAATATGTTCACTTTTTAGTAGAATGGACAAAAAATCCTGCGTCCTCAGATTTCATATTTCTGAGATGTCTTATCGCAACAGCCTTGTTTACTGTGCCATACATTCCATGCTTTAAATTTTCTTTAGTATTTGTGTATCTGTTGACTATCTGCTCTAAAGTTTGTAGTTCTTAATCCATTTAAAGAGAGGCCGCTTGTAAATCCACAGGCAGAGATAAGGAGTCACTGTTTGACGGAGTCTGAACCCTTTTCAAATGAAAAATGTCACTGACAGAAGGGAAAACTGAATTATATTTTATAAAGGTTTTCAGAGATTTTCACGATTCTTGTCCTATCAGATAAATGTGTCATGTCCATAGACCTTGTTGTTGTTGTTTTTTTTTTCTTTTTTTTCTGAGGAAAAGCATCAGTTGAATCTTAGAGCTGCATGGGATGAAAGAGGGGTTTTTTTTCCAAAGAATTTGGTAACTCGAATATAAGAGGAAAGGAAATAAACAAGATTTCTTTTTGGAGTTTAATCTATTTATTATTTACTGTTTACATGCATTTATTTTCCTTGCGCGAGTCAACAATCATATGAAATGTACTCGGGATAAGTTAGTTTGTGAAGAGACTGAGATAGTAGAATATGCCGCCTTTTATCGGGAAACATGTGCCATCTTTTTATAAAGTAGAGATTCAGATCTCGCAATGAACGATTCTTAGTGGGAATGTTGCAGTTTATTATTTTAAGCTAAGAATCACATTTTAGGTTTCTAGTGGATATTTACATTTATTTATATCCCAAAGCTTCAATGGGACCAACATATTCCACAGCGTTGTACTTTCACTTTGTCTATGTTCACATGTCCACTAGGTATTTCCGTTGTTGGGTCCGTTTTGGGATGACAAAAATGGAAATAAAATGATCTGGTACAGGATCCATTCATCTGGATGAAGGCGGAAATGTACTAACTATTTGACTGCATTTTAGCTACAAATCTGTTTATAGCTGAATCAAAAACGTAGTTGTGGAGATACGAGTGTCAGTGGGTGCTCTCGTCTACTGGCCTGGCTGTCTTTAGAAGACCGCACGGACCAGAACTCATTCCGCTGAACACCCTTTTCTGTGGACAGTACACTACTCAGACAACACAGGGTGATGGTACCACACTCTGGTAAAACCTTATTGGATCATCAACAGTCAATAACATATAGTACATTCCCAGCAAGTAGACAAGATGGTGCAAATGACAGAGTCTCATCCCTCCACTGGCACGGCGGGAATTAGAACCACTGTGACTTCAGGGCATCCAGGGACAACTACCCCAAACAGCAGATCCCCAATTTTGGTGGCACCCATAGAGAGAAGGTAGAAGCAAGCTTAGGAAACAGACCGAGCACAACAAGGTATTTGGCCAGGTGACCTGATTGTCCCAACCTGGGATCTCCAAACGTCTTTGTATGGCAGTATAGCAAATCTGTATTCCATCAGCTAAAGCCCTCATTCCTGGACTGACGTCATGTAGAATCACACCGGTGCCTGGGGCAGGCCTATTTTATAACCCACTGGATTTGAAGAAGGTGGTGGGAGGAATCCCTTATTGTTTGATTGTTCAATTAGACTGCATATTTGTCCTCCAAATTGTTGAGCCTTGTACACACAGGGGGCTGATGTAATACATAATCAGCAGACATTCCACAAATTAATACACAACAAGGGTCAACATACAGTCTCACGTGAAACAGTGGCTCATGTTCCATGACCTACTGAACAAAGGAGCAGTATATCTGGCATAATTAAAAATAATTATCCCCTGTACCAATGGTCAGACTGATGCTGTGGTGTCACACTAGTTTCCATTATTTTTTTTCCGCAAAAAAACAGATGACAACTGGATCCTTTTTCTTTTGTTTTTTTTTTAGTGAATCAAGTACTTCACACTCCTCTCTGCCCACTCATCAAGACCAGCACATCTTGCACACTATTCACATCCCACCAAGGACAATATCTTCAAGGAGTTTGTATGTACTCCCTGTGTCTGAATGGGTTCTCATCAGGTTCTCCAGTTTCCTCCCACACTCTAAAGATGTACTGAGAGGGAGTTTAGATTGTGCCCAATAGAGACAGTGATGATGTTGTCTGTAAGGTGCTGCGGAATATGATGGTGATATATAAGTGATTAAAATAAATATCTCTTTGAGTGGACAATGATCCACCCTCTCCCTAACGTTTCTAGAATTGCATTTAAAAGTTGTTGTGGTTGGCAATAATCTCAAAGAAGATTGACAGTATGCAGAATATATGGTGGGACAGAAAATCTGCCACAGGAAATCTTGTCTGGATAATGAGTGGTCTTCTTAAAGAGCTTGTATTTCAGAGACATACCATTGTACATATTATATGCAGAAGCAATATTTCCTTAACTGAAAACTTGGTTGATTTTTGTTAGTGATCTAGATTAATTGGTTTTAAAAAGTAATAACATGAAGTGTAAAAGTATAAGCGATAAAGGGGTCACTGTCAAATATTGGAGTTGAAGAAGTGGCCCAGTCATTTAGTGGCATTGTACATACTCCAGATCATTGAACCTGCTGTGAGGCTACCATATGGCTGTGTCTATTTGTTTTTGTTTTCTGACTCGATGTAATTTGGCACTTTGTCTAGGTGGGTTTTTCTTTACTTTACGGAATAACATAGAGACCCGAAAACATCCTGAATTACTTAAATTGTTTCTATTTTCTCTGGTTTTGCTTCTAAAAGACAAGTCAAGATAATCTGAGGCAAAAGACATATCCCATGAAAGAAGTGCAGGGCAGATATCAAACATAAGACCACATTCTTATTAATACATCTATCATGAAAAGCACAGGCGGTACTAGTTATAGAGATAACAAAGATCACATGAATACAGACAAATTGGGTGGAAGAAGACCTGGACAAGTGTTTTCCCAACCCCTTTGCCTGAATTCCTGTGATCTTTGTTGTCTATGTAACTAGTATCATCTGTGTTTTTCATTTTAGATGTATTAATAAAGATACTTTTTTTATTTCAAATATTTGCCTTGCACTTTTTTCTTTCGATATTTGTTGAGTTTTTATGGTGCTATAGACTAGTACATATAGGTGTCATATAAAAATATTGCTAAGCACCAGCTTAATGCAAAAATATCTAATAAAGGTGAGTATTGAGCAAATGTATGCGCTCAGAGGTTCCATACTATAGAATCAACAAGAGTGAAGAATCTTGCAAAATTTGTCTTTGGGTCCAATCACTAAGCCAGCTATGAATCCACCTAACAGTTGCCTTGTCCATTCCATACTTAGTCATTTTTTCAATACTTTGCTGAAGTCAAGATATACTAAATCTACAGCATTTCCCTGGGTGGATCAGGAAAATGCTGTAGATATAGTATATCTTGACTTCAGCAAAGCATTTGACAAAGTATCTCACACCATCCTTATTGAAAAAATGACTAAGTATGGAATGGACAAGGCAAATGTTAGGTGGATTCATAACTGGCTTAGTGATCGGACCCAAAGAGTGGTCGTAAATGGCTGCACATCCAGTTGGAAGAATATCTCAAGTGGGGTACCACAGGGTTCTGTCCTGGGCTCTGTATTATTCAACATCTTTATCAATGATTTAGATGAAGGAATTGAGGTAACACTGATTAAATTTGCTGATGACACAAAGCTAGGAGGGATAGCTAATACTAGAGAAGAGAGAGAGAGGATTCAAAAAGATATAAATAAACTGGAGCAGTGGGCAGCAACTAACAGAATGGGTTTTAACAAGGAAAAATGCAAATTACTACATATGGGAAATAAAAGTGAAAAAAGCATATACAGAACAAGAGGAATAGGGCTAAGCAACAGCACATGTGAAAAAGACTTGGGTATACTAATAGATCACAGACTGAGCATGAGTCAACAGTGTGATGCAGCAGCAAAAAAGGCAAATGCAATTCTGGGATGTATTAACAGAAGCATACAGTCTAGATCACGTGAAGTCATGATTGCTCTCTACTCCTCTTTGGTCATACCTCACCTAGAATACTGTGTCCAGTTTTGGGCACCACATTTTAAAAAAGACATCAGCAAACTGAAGCAAGTTCAGAGAAGAGCGACCAGAATGGTGACCGGTCTGCAAACCATGTCCTATGAGGAACGGTTACAGGATTTGGGAATGTTTGACTTGCAAAAAAGAAGACTGAGAGGAGACTTAATAGCTGTCTACAAATATCTCAAGGGCTGTCACATTGTAGAAGGATCATCATTATTCTCATTTGCACAAGGAAAGGCTAGAAGCAATGGGATGAAACTGAATGGGAGGAGACACAGATTAGATTCTATGATTGTGATTGCACCCAAAATTGGGTATAGCTTGAACAGTTCCTTGTCTTAAAGGAGTTGCCTCAACTTTGGAAGTTGTCCAATATGCATGGGATAGGGGATCTTGGTAGTCAATCACGTGCATGTCTGCATGTGTGATTCTGCTACTCAGCATGTCTGCTCTTCTTCTTCCTATCTCCTCAGTCAACAGGGTATGAATGGCTATGTAATGCTGATTGTCAGCTGGTTCCCACAGTTAGATGGCGGGAATCCGTCTGTCAACAGAGCAGCCCATGAGAGAAGCCACTACTCTGTCGATGTGACATCAATTGAAACCGCTGGCAGAGGTCAGCATTGGGCACAACAGGTAGATAGGCAGCAATTGTTAGTTTTTTTATGCATTGATTATATAGTAAACCTACAGAGAACAGGGAGCAAAATGCCCCAAGAATGGATCTAATACAAGAAGTAATCATATAAAAATATGTAAATTTTATTAGAAAACAAAATATAAGACAAAACAAATAAATACAGAGGTATGGTGATGATAGACAAGAAGAACAATTCTATGGGCATATGTACAAGCACATTGGCGCGACCAGACAATGCCAAATAAAGTGACATGTGCATAGGGTAGGTAGCCCGCACCTGTGTGCTACCAGCGGGACGTGTAGTGGGACAGACAAAGTGGCTATGCTACCGCAGCCCTACAAAAACCCCCGGGAGCAGTGCCTTTTAATGGGGGGGCAGAGTATAGCAGCAGCATATACAGTGGGGCAAAAAAGTATTTAGTCAGTCAGCAATAGTGCAAGTTCCACCACTTAAAAAGATGAGAGGCGTCTGTAATTTACATCATAGGTAGACCTCAACTATGGGAGACAAACTGAGAAAAAAAAATCCAGAAAATCACATTGTCTTTTTTTTTATCATTTTATTTGCATATTAT
Organism: Ranitomeya imitator; assembly: GCF_032444005.1. Lineage (NCBI taxonomy): Eukaryota > Metazoa > Chordata > Amphibia > Anura > Dendrobatidae > Ranitomeya > Ranitomeya imitator. The sequence goes on from NC_091287.1 coordinate 506,601,215, forward strand.
GGTGGAAAATAAGTATTTGGTCAGAAACAAACAATCAAGATTTCTGGCTCTCACAGACCTGTAACTTCTTCTTTAAGAGTCTCCTCTTTCCTCCACTCATTACCTGTAGTAATGGCACCTGTTTAAACTTGTTATCAGTATAAAAAGACACCTGTGCACACCCTCAAACAGTCTGACTCCAAACTCCACTATGGTGAAGACCAAAGAGCTGTCAAAGGACACCAGAAACAAAATTGTAGCCCTGCACCAGGCTGGGAAGACTGAATCTGCAATAGCCAACCAGCTTGGAGTGAAGAAATCAACAGTGGGAGCAATAATTAGAAAATGGAAGACATACAAGACCACTGATAATCTCCCTCGATCTGGGGCTCCACGCAAAATCCCACCCCGTGGGGTCAGAATGATCACAAGAACGGTGAGCAAAAATCCCAGAACCACGCGGGGGGCCTAGTGAATGAACTGCAGAGAGCTGGGACCAATGTAACAAGGCCTACCATAAGTAACACACTAAGCCACCATGGACTCAGATCCTGCAGTGCCAGACGTGTCCCACTGCTTAAGCCAGTACATGTCCGGGCCCGTCTGAAGTTTGCTAGAGAGCATTTGGATGATCCAGAGGAGTTTTGGGAGAATGTCCTATAGTCTGATGAAACCAAACTGGAACTGTTTGGTAGAAACACAACTTGTCGTGTTTGGAGGAAAAAGAATACCGAGTTGCATCCATCAAACACCATACTTACTGTAAAGCATGGTGGTGGAAACATCATGCTTTGGGGCTGTTTCTCTGCAAAGGGGCCAGGATGACTGATCCGGGTACATGAAAGAATGAATGGGGCCATGTATCGTGAGATTTTGAGTGCAAACCTCCTTCCATCAGCAAGGGCATTGAAGATGAAACGTGGCTGGGTCTTTCAACATGACAATGATCCAAAGCACACCACCAGGGCAACGAAGGAGTGGCTTCGTAAGAAGCATTTCAAGGTCCTGGAGTGGCCTAGCCAGTCTCCAGATCTCAACCCTATAGAAATCCTTTGGAGGGAGTTGAAAGTCCGTGTTGCCAAGCGAAAAGCCAAAAACATCACTACTCTAGAGGAGATCTGCATGGAGGAATGGGCCAACATACCAACAGTGTGTGGCAACCTTGTGAAGACTTACAGAAAACGTTTGACCTCTGTCATTGCCAATAAAGGATATATTACAAAGTATTGAGATGAAATTTTGTTTCTGACCAAATACTTATTTTCCACCATAATATGCAAATAAAATGATAAAAAAACAGACAATGTGATTTTCTGGATTTTTTTTTCTCAGTTTGTCTCCCATAGTTGAGGTCTACCTATGATGTAAATTACAGATGCCTCTCATCTTTTTAAGTGGTGGAACTTGCACTATTGCTGACTGACTAAATACTTTTTTGCCCCACTGTATATATGTAAAATGTCAGGGTAATGTAGACACACCAAGCATGATACCATCAATTAGTGCCTCCATGGAATAAAGCAATCATAACAACTCTAGTATGCCCACAAACATTAATCGCCGTCCCAATGCTTACCCATGTCGTATAGGTGCCCAAAGAAGAAGTGTCCTCCTAGAAGCCCCGACGCGCGTTTCGCGTATAAATTTGCTTCCTCGGGGGGCTGTGTGGTCTCTAAATGTACCCAGCTTATATGGTGTGTGTCATCTAGAGTTGTTATGATTGCTTTATTCCATGGAGGCACTAATTGATGGTATCATGCTTGGTGTGTCTACATTACCCTGACATTTTACATATATATATGCTGCTGCTATACTCTGCCCCCCCATTAAAAGGCACTGCTCCCGGGGGTTTTTGTAGGGCTGCGGTAGCATAGCCACTTTGTCTGTCCCACTACACGTCCCGCTGGTAGCACACAGGTGCGGGCTACCTACCCTATGCACATGTCACTTTATTTGGCATTGTCTGGTCGCGCCAATGTGCTTGTACATATGCCCATAGAATTGTTCTTCTTGTCTATCATCACCATACCTCTGTATTTATTTGTTTTGTCTTATATTTTGTTTTCCAATAAAATTTACATATTTTTATATGATTACTTCTTGTATTAGATCCATTCTTGGGGCATTTTGCTCCCTGTTCTCTGTAGGTTCATTATATTGTTAGGGAGTTTTGGTCCCGTTTTGTCCCTGGTGGTATGCCATGGGCATGCTGTATAAGAGGGATATTTTCACTTCTAGGTACGTCCGTAGTGCCAGTTTTTGTTTGTATATTGATTATATAGTACTATCATATTCCATAGCATTTTACAGACATTATCATCACTGTCCCCAATGGGGCTCAGAATCTACATTCCCTATCAGTATGTCTTTGAAGTGTGAGAAGAAACTGGAGAACACAGCGGAAACCCACAAAAACACGGGGAGAACTTACAAACTCCTTATGCACAAAGTAACAAAAAAAAGTCCTGAATAAACACTTTAAGAATGAATGGAGAGAATGGGAGAGGGATTGACCGGCGCTCCCCTCAAAGTGGTGCAGAGTTATCCTCTATCTGTTGTATAGGTAATAACTCCCAAACTTGAAACAATCCCTTTAAACATGTAATCCAAATTCATCAACATTTTCATGCAATTTAATGCACTATTTTTCATACTCATGAAAGCAATTTCGACAAAATTATTCATTAACTTATGTACCATGTATTGGGCGGCTTAACTTTGTTTTACAGCGTGAATAAATAATAATATCCCACACATGGCCACTTATTATTTTGTTAGTATTTCATGTAATGTGTCCATGGAATTAATACAATGAAACACTAAACCATTGGCTTAGCAATATAGTTTCATATATTAAAAAAAGCAAAAAATAAGCCTTGCCCTTTATGAGGGGAGAAAATTCACCATACTCTTCCTGAGAGAACCCACCATACTCTTCCTGAGAGAACCCAACATACTCTTCCTGAGAGAACCTAACATATTTTTCCTGAGAGAACCCAACATACTCTTCCTGAGAAAACCTAACATACTCTTCCTGAGAGAACCCAACATATTCTTCCTGAGAGAACTTAACTTACTTTTCCTGAGATAACCCAACATACTCTTCCTGAGAAAACCTAACATACTCTTCCTAAGAAAACCTAACATACTCTTCCTGAGAGAACCCAACATACTCTTCCTGAGAGAACCCAACATACTCTTCCTGAGAGAACCCAACATACTCTTCCTGAGAGAACCCAACATACTCTTCCTGAGAGATCTTAACTTACTTTTCCTGAGATTTCCCAACATACTCTTCCTGAGAAAACCCAACATACTCTTCCTGAGAAAACCTAACATACTCTTCCTGAGAGAACCCAACATACTCTTCCTGAGAGAACCCAACATACTCTTCCTGAGAGAACCCAACATACTCTTCCTGAGAGAACCTAACATATTTTTCCTGAGAGAACCCAACATACTCTTCCTGAGAAAACCTAACATACTCTTCCTGAGAGAACCCAACATACTCTTCCTGAGAGAACCTAACTTACTTTTCCTGAGATAACCCAACATACTCTTCCTGAGAAAACCTAACATACTCTTCCTGAGAGAACCCACCATTCTCTTCCTGAGAGATCCCAACATACTCTTCCTGAGAGAACCCAACATACTCTTCCTGAGAGAACCCAACATACTTTTCCTGAGAACCCAACATACTCTTCCTGAGAAAACCTAACGTACTCTTCCTGAGAGAACCCAGCGTACTCTTCCTGAGAGAACCTAACATACTCTTCCTGAGAGAACCCAACATACTCTTCCTGAGAGAACCTAACATACTCTTCCTGAGAGAACTTAACATACTCTTCCTGAGAGAACCTAACATACTCTTTCTCAGAGAACCTAACATATTCTTCCTGAGATAACCCAACATACTCTTCCAGCGATAACTCAACATACTTTTCCAGCTCTGCTTTACCACAGTTGCCATACTTTAATGTATGAAAGTACTGGCCCTCATGGAGGGAGTTCTCCTCATGAATACAGTGGACTTGTAACTATGAGTCCTCTCTAATCTTGGTTAAAGTGGATTACTACTATTGGGGATAGTAAAGAGTCCATGACAATTATTGCCCAGAGGACTCCATTCTCACTAGATGTTCTAGAACTATGAGTTTGCTAAATTCTAGATTATCCTCTATATTTTTTTCGATAGCCTTTTATGACTGCTAAAATTTAATTCAGTAGCTTATTTCCTTTTTTTTTCTACTAGAATGACACAGGGACCTTGTATGATCAGGCTTTGACCTTGTAAGATGGAGATCAGAGAACGAGCTACATTAGTTCTGTGTATGTGACTGCAGAATGCTGAGACAGTGCAGAGATCTGAATCTCAGCTCCACACGATTTGGAAGTTGCACTTAAAAATAAACCGTCTGCCTTTTATAAAGAGAAAGTGACAGCAATTCAAGCAGGCAAATCTGTATCCAGATGAATATGTCTACGCCAGCTCTTCTAAATGACAGCTCGTATATGACAGTAGGTAGATATTCCTTCACATGGACAAATAGACTGATAAAATAAAAAAAAAGGGAAATAGTTCCCATTCTCAAAAAAAATGCAAATCCGGAAATGTCTCTTCTTAATCACTTATTTAGATCAACCAATTTATATCACTATCACAGTTTCCACAAAGTTGTCAGCCTGGTTTCCTACAAGTCATGGGTTCTAATTATAGTGGATACAGGAGTTGAAGTTAAACCTGAAAAGCCTGGGTTGGGATAAAAAGGTCCCTTTGGACGAGATGAGAAGACCAATACAATAAAGACCGATGTGTCATGTCTGTCAGATACCATAGGTTTATAAAGGCTACCTCTGACAGATTTGGCACAAGCAACTTCGTCTAAAAGATTCCAGTGGAACCCCGACCTTCTTCCTTTAACCCCCTGTATGTGGATCATCTGATTTTACAATGGGGTCTACTTAATTACTTCCACAGAAGAGCTTCTGTCCGAAAAAAGAGAACCAGAGGTAGGAAGGGTCACCAAGCAGGGTCAAAGCCAATAGGTCATGTCAGGAACAGAATTGTAAAATAAGAGGACAGTCAAAATGCCTACCAAGGTCAAAGAGCTGGAATAAACAGAACAAACACAGGAGTGCATCACAGCAAGGTAAACCGGGACAGCAATGCTGTTGCCCCACCCAATGCTCTTAGAAAGGAGTTATAAAACCTAGATTAAAATTAAACCCATAGCTTCCTTATGAAGCAGCTGTAAAATTCCCAAGGAAGCAATCAATAAAGGTGCGCCGCTGTCCAGTAATCAAAGCGGAAACAGAGGAAGCACGAATCGGCACAAATGTTACACTGTGATAGTTGGAGGCACTGTAGGATATTTTTCATTGGGACCCAAAAGCTTTAAGTTATACCACTGTACAGAATGCCAAAGTTTCTAGATTCAAAGAAGAAATAATTTGCCTGCTTGCTATAGCATATTTATAGGCTAGTTTCACACTAGCGTTCGGCAGGGCTGCGGAGGGCTGAGGACTTCTTCCGTGAAGCCCTGCCCGCTGCCGCACTTCTTCATTCAGCTCCGCCTATGTCGGCCTGCATTCTGCGTACCCTATCTTTAACATTGGGTATGCAGGCCATGAGGATGTATGCGGATGCCTCCACATGTGTCGTTTTCACGCTGCATCGACCGCAACAAAATGCAACATGTTGCGTTCAGCGCAGGTCGGCGCAGCTAGAAAATGATGCATGCAGAGGCATCTGCATACATCCGCATGGCCTGTGTACCCAATGTTAAAGATAGGGTATGCAGGACACATGCAGCCGTCTGAGAAGCAGAATGAAGAGGCGTGGCGGTGGGTGGGGCTTAACGGAGGAACTACGCAGTACTCCGCAAAGCCCTGATCTGCAAATGTGAAATCAGCCATACACAGACTCTGTCATTTTATTAGAGAAAAGTACCATCCTCTTCAGTTCCCAACAGCTTTTATTCCCCCTTTTCTTGCATCCAGAAGTACAACCCCTGGCAAAAATTATGGAATCACCGGCCTTGGAGGATGTTCATTCAGTTGTTTAATTTTGTAGAAAAAAAGCAGATCACAGACATGGAGTAACAGTTAGAAGGCCCCCATAACACAATAAACCATTGGCCGAACACATGCATATCATCCCACATTAGTCTGCATACGGAAAACTGGTTTGTCGGAGGGCACAACTTTGCACCTTCACACCAGGAAGGTGTATCACAAGTTATCAAAATGATGACGATGGGAAGGAAACATCTTTAACCTGCTGGTTTCTAGTACACAACTACCTAAGATATTTTTTGGATCCATGTTTTTTCTTAAACCAATACCCAGTGGGAAAAAATGAAAATCGAGTCATGTTGATTTTATTTCTTCTTTTTTATCTAATATATACCAGATGCAGAACTCCGGCATCGCTGATTTTGCCAAGTATTTAAAAAATATTATATAATTGCCATCATTCTTATATTCATCATTTAGCTCTGAGAATAATTTCATAGAAACATGATTGTTCTTCCCATAAGCATTTGAATAATCTTGAAAGTTATGGAAACAAATGGGGGAAGAGACAGATTACATGCAGATGGTGACCTGGTTGGAATCCTTTTGTTACTTAACATTTATTCTTTAGATATTGAGATCCTATATTCGGTTTGGACAGAGAGAGGGAACAATGTGTTCAATCAAGCAACTCTCCTACCATGTGCACTCATACAGTATGAGCTGTTTATATTCTCTTTATGCAGGAAGTATTTTGAGATGGGAAATATTGGTTAAGACTAGAGTAGTGATGAGTGAACATGCTCAGATAATGTCTCATCCGATCATGCTTGGGCGTGCTCGTATATATTATGTTCGAGTCCCCGCAGCTGCTAGACCGCCTGATCACATGGGGGAATTCCCTAACAAAAAGGCAATCCTCATGTGTTCAGGCTGTCTAACAGCCACAAATCATGCAGCCGCAGGGTCACGAACATAATATACGAGCATGCCCAGATGCATGGCTAAGACCTGAGCTTGCTCGGATAAGATGTTATCTGAGCACGTTCGCACTAGTTGAGAGTAATTGTCGTTTATTTTTTTTCCATAAATTTATAGTACATGTGAAAATAAGAACTTTGTACTATATCCTATCAGAGAAATATGTTTCTTTCTCTACTTGAACTGATCATTCATGCACCAAATTTTCATTTCATATGTTGAATCTGTTTTCAGTGAAAATAGTCTTTCCCATTAATGAGAAAAGAGTTGATAGTTGGCACTCATAAAGTTGTATGGAGAACTGTAACTGTCACTCCAGGAGAACTGTGTCTTCCTCCACCTCCTCCCCCTACAGAGAGTTTTAGAAGCACCAACCATCATCTCCTATCTCACTAATGGGGAAATCCATCTTCACTGAATACAGATTTTACCCATGAATTGACAGTGAAATTTAAATCCAGGAGGAAAAAGAAGCACATTTTTCCAATAACATATATTAAAAAATTGCTTATTTCCATGTATACTATTGATTTATTAAATACAAATTAAAGCAATTACTCTTAAAGAAAAAAATAAGTATTTTTTATCATTAGGGAATATGTAAAGGGAAAATATCAGAAAATAAGATGCAATTTAAATGAGATTACCATGTATACTCGAGTATAAGCTGACTCGAGTATAAGCTGAGGCACCTACTTTTGCCACGGAAAACTGGGTAAGCTTATTGACTCGAGTATAAGCCGGGTATGGATTGTCCCCTCATCCCTGTCCTGCTATGCATGGCTCCCCTGTCCTGTCCTGGTATGAATGCTTCCCCCATGCCATCCCTGTCTGCATACCTCCCCCTTGTGATGAATATGTGCTCCACGCCCATGGGAGTGGAGACGTGTCCATATTCATCACCTTAATAAGTGGTACCACGTGACTGCTGAGCACAGGAAGAGCTGCAGGCAGGTGTCGGCGGCCGGAAAGAGATGCAGTGACAGCACCGAGGGCACGCAGGTAGTTGAGTATGCTGTGTGTGCCGACTCCTGCCACTCGCTGCTCCGCCGCCCACCTCCCCCGCCTGCTTTCTGTACCATGACTCGTGCATAAGCCGAGGGGGGGCATTTTCAACACAAAAAAAGTGCTGAAAAGCTCAGCTTATACACGAGTATATACAGTATTTACAATTTTTGGTGATGTGTTTTACTTTTTATATGACTGTGTATAAAACAATTTTTACCACATTATATTTTTCTACATTGGTCAGTGGAGCTCTTACTAAACACTTTCAGTGGGGAAAATAAGTATTTGATACACTGTCAATTTTGCAAGTTTTTCCACTTACAAAGTGTTAGGTGTCGAGTTCCCGCCTCTGCACAGGGGAATTTCAAACCACCTCCGCTGCAGTCACCCATTCTTCTACAGCCGCAGTGGAGCCTGCTCGGCGGAGACATCGGTCCCAGCATCTGGCTTAGGCTGATACTGGGCGACTGGTTACTACTGTGCTTCCCGGCTCTGCCTTTGTAACCAGTACTGGTCAGCGGCGAGCAGACTTCTCTGGAAATAAGTCCTGCTTTTCCCCTTATGAGCATGCCCAGGGTAAGACCTCTCATTGGAGGTCGGAGGTCACATGCTCAGATACTGTAGCAGCTCCCATTGGTCCTCTAGGAAGATCCTGAAGTTGCTGCAGCTATAAAAGGTTCACATGGCTGCACGGCCATGCGCTAGTATCAAACCAATGTGTATGAGCTCAGCGCCAATGGGGTCATGTCTGGATGCAGTTAGGGTTTGGCTGAAATAAGCCCCTAAAATACCGGCATCTCCGGTGAGGAGTTTTTATGAGGGTATTCAGGGCCTTGGCTGAAATAAGCAGCTAGAATACCGTCACCTCCGGTGAGGAGTTGTTTGTCTGTTTTCTCTGACTGCATGACCACAGTTTGCTCTGGTGGTAGCGGTGTACTTCTGTGAGGTTAATAGGGCACAGCACCTTGTTCCTAGTGACTCTGTGGAGTTAACAGAGTTTGCTTATATCTCCATATAGCGCCGCCATTTGCCAGCAGCAGGTTCCTCTCCTGTACGGTGGACCCCGGGTAGGAACGCACCTAATAATATATATATATATATATATATATATATATATATACACTTGGTGCATTCTGCCAATCTTAGCGCAAAGAATTCAGAGATCTGTAATTTTTATCCTAGGTACACTAAAACCGAGAAGGACAGAATCTAAAGATAAAAAACAGAACATCACATTACGCTGGAGAGATCTGAAGCGGCCAGCAATGAGTCTAATTCTAAATCCCATTGAACACCTGTGTTGTTCCAATACACACCAAGGAAATAAACATGTGTATAACAAAACCTGTGTAATTGCAATAATTTTCTGGGAGAAATACTTATCCTTCTGAAACAATTTCAAGGGTGCCAACACTTTCAGCCATAACTGTATGTCTCCGCAAAGACATTTTAGAACATCCTTTCACACAGATTGATCAGCTAAGGGAGCTATGAGCCGGCTGTGAGAGTCAGATTCCACATACAGAAGGCAGAGATGGTTTTCTATCATCTCTGCCTTCCAGATTGCTATATACGCATCTCAGGACAAATACTATGTATGAGAAAATTCTTCCCGTCCCAATGATCACTTGAGTGAAATCCCCACAAAAGAAGAAGCAAAACATATTTGGATAAGCAAACAGGAGAAAATCTTTAGAGCTCTTAAAATTGAATGCACAACGTAGAACCAAAAAATGTAAAAGGCGAAAATTTGTCCCAGTCTTGAATTGGTTAATTTTGTGTACTATACACTTAAACTTAAAGAATTTGTCTGATACTATAAGTTATCTCCCGATTATCCATCAATAATAATATTGGGATTGGAGGGAGTCCTAACCATCAGGAAGCTACCCCTTACCCTTTGGTTAGATGATAATTTCAAAACTTAGTACAACCCCAAATTTTGTACCAGGACCCCGAATTGTAGGTTCCACCTCTGTCTCCAAATTTTAATTATGATGGATGAGCCATGTCTGCCTTTTATAGGCAATGTCATAAACACAAATCTGATCACGGAGACAGTCACATGCAAAAAAACAAGGTCCTTTCAATACATTGAGTCAGTGGTGAGGAATGTACAGCAAGATGATATTGCTTTTCCACTTGGCATGAGCAGATAATCACAGGGATAATGAGACAAGCATAGCCACATTGTATAAACGTATCCTCTCGAAATTATAAACTGCTGAGATTCACACGTGTAAGTTTGGACATTTCGGTGATCAAATCACATTTGCTTACATGTCCCCACAGCAGAAGCAGACGAGAGTTGAGATAAAATTAGTTTTGAATGATGTCAGCCTCGCTCTTATCGACTCCCTTGTCTTTTATGATGTGTTTTAATTTGCTTTGTTTCCAGTTGGGCTTTGCCTATGAATACGAGGAGACTACAGATTTCCTGACCTCTAAATCAGGCTAATCCAATAAATATGAGTGTGCTTCTCATCTGGATAATCTTTTATGGACCATTTTAATCTATTTCTTATATATTTCATATCTGATATCTGCCTTTTTTGCTAATAGCTTAGACGTTGTTGTGGTCCAAAGTATGCAAAATAAAAAATAAATCATATTTTTAAATAATCTTAATGAAAAATATCCTATCATTTTGTGTATAAATCTCCTATGAAGGCCTATACTAATGTCAAATACTTTTTTGGGAGAGTAAGCTGCTCCAAAGTAAACTGATTGCAGCTTGTTCGGCGGCTTGGTCTCGGCAATCAGTTTACATTCAAGCTGATGGACTATCTGGGAAATGCAGAGACACTTTTGGTCTTCCGGAGTCAGGAATGGCCTAAAAGCCACACACATTAGAATACATGGCCAAATAGGCAGCAATCCTGACCCACTCCAGATTCATACGTCGAGATTTCCATCGGTGACAACTTTCTTGTACCAGGCTTCTGTGGCTGTGGCCCCATTTGGCTCATGTTCTCGCTACAACTGCGAGACCCTCTCAGTTTAGACTTAGGGCCCCCATAAACATTAGACTAATGTTGGACGAACCTGATGATATCGACAGGTTCAGCCTACAGTCTTCTGTGTATAGGGCTCCTCAAACTGATATCTGGAGGAGATGTTGATTGGACATATCCATTATCCAGTTTCGGATTGCTGATGGCTTTGTTCTCCTGGAGATTAGCAGTCCCCAGACTTGTCTAGTAGAGAACACAGGAGAGCGTGGCCGGATAAGCGCTGGTGTGTATGGGAGGATTAGAAGGGATTGTCTGTTGGCTGAATGATTGGCTGAACCACCATTTAGTCGACAATTTTATGACCCCAATATACATTAGACTAATGTTGGTTGAAACCGCCGATATCGACGGGTCTGGACGATGGCCTGATTTGTATGGGGACATCGCTGATTGATGGTCGGGAAAGATGTAAAACAGATGTGTTCGATTTTGGACTTTGATCACATTGTTCTACGGTAGATAAGACACTGGCCACCATGAAAGTCGTTGGCTTTCTCTTATAGAATACAGGTGCTATCGGTTGAACTAGCGCGTGCTCCTGTGTATGGGACAGTCATCTGAGATGGCTATTGACTGAACAATCGGCCAAAGCATCGTTCGTCCAATGGCCATTTAACGTGTATGGAGGGCTTAGGAAGCTCTTTGGTAGTTGCTCTGGCTTAAATAGGTTACCTAAACTTCCCTCTACTGACTCTGGTTAGTGTATGTGGGGATAGGTTTTATAGACCAGATTACCTCTTTAACTCAGTATATTGACACTGTAGTCTCCATACTTTCACACTGTGGACTCCATGGATGCAGTATAATAATGTAAACTGTGTTTTACAATTAAAATATACAAAAATGTGTATGTCATAACGAATCTGCAGATGCTCGCCTTGACAACCATACTAAATACATTCTCATTCCGTTGGCATCGATAATAAGGAATTTGTAAAACAAACAAAGGGGACGGATGAGACTGTTGTCAAGGAAAGTGAAAGTGTTCAGCACATGTCTACATTTCTGTGTCTGCAGGAGAATTGGAAGCTTTCCAGAAGGATGGAGAACGCAGGATCCAGAGCCGACAACAGCTTCCAGTTGGAACAACATGGGGGCCCTTCGCTGGCAAGATGGACTTGAACAATGATAACAACATTTTGGTATGTGGTAATTAGAATCTGCCAATGCATTAAATGTATGTTAATGTTTCAATAGTCCTATTAATCCTAAATGATGACTAACACAAGACATATTTGTTCAACCTCTTCTTAAGGAAATGAGTAGATGCGATAGTTTGCAAAGCTGCAGGGAATTGTAAGTATCATTGAACTTTCAGTCTGACATTAGATTACAGGCTTGTGTTCTGTCAAAGGGTGTACAGTTCAGCCTATGCAGTCTCTATGATGCCCATGTAGAGAGGAAGCCCAGTATTCCATCCATATTGCTATTGGGTGCTGAGAACCTATGCAGGATTTTTATCCTGCATAGGTTCTCAGCACCCAATAGCAATATGGATGGAATACTGGTAGAAGGCTCAAGAAAACTAGAAAGATGAGAAAAAAAACACTAGTTCGTGGATGGGTAAAACATAGAAAGGGGTGTCAATTAATTATATGGGGCTATCTCTCACCTATGTATGCCATTGATCAATGTCATGTTGGAACATTGGTAACATGATGAACACAGAGGAAACATCATCTGTGAGTCATAAAAGGGTGTATCGTAACCCACAAAAAAGATACTTGTGGCAAGTGACTAGCTTCAAAGACAGGTGCACAGAGAGTCATCTTCTACAGAATAGTTAGGACACGTTATTCGGTCGAATCCTTGGCCCACTAATGGTTCTTATCCTTTTGAATGTCACGTCTGACTCTGGTCCTACACATGAATTGGCCACATGTTCAGTCAGCAGACAGCTATCTCTTCTGACTCCCCAGGGACATATGATCATTCATGTGTTTTCAATGGAAAAAGAGAAAGCCGCTGCCAGATATTTCTGACAGATATCTAACAGAGGATCCAACATCCCAATTTTTCACTCCTTCAATATCATTTTTTGATAAAGACTCTAAAGTCCATTAGACACACTCTATGTTTGGCCACTTCCACCAAAATGTAATCTACTGTATATGGAAGCCTGAAGCCCTAAACCAATAAACAGCATATCCTAAAACAGCCTGTGTATCTTCATGATGGGTACATCTGAATTCCCTATGCCTATCCCACTCTATACTTAGGTCACACCAGTATCAATCGAGTTAGTAGGACTTTAATAGAGAATTGCCATAAAATCAATGAATAGAACACTAAGGCACGAGAAGATTTAGAAGACTCCAGAAAAGAAGTTTATGTTAATGTTCTTCTTGCCCATATCTTGGCCATTTTCAAATTAATGATTTTGAGGTGGTGGCATGGCAGATGTGTGATAAGTTTGGGAGGAATGACATAGAAGAGCATAGAGCATATCACCAAGGTCTGTGCTGGAAAATAACAGGGTGGATTAAGAGCCCGACTTCACGTTAAGCATTTTTTCTTATGAAAATATTAGAATGTAAATTTCTAAATATGTGGTTCCAACTGGCTGAACTGTTCAATTATGAATTTGTGAAGGCAGCTACAGTACAATGCACCATATTACTGACGTCTTAAGCCGTTCCTGACTCTACATCCAGGCTCTTTGAATATGACAGATGCCGTGCTATCGCTGCTTGTCGTTGGTCTGTATATTTAGGTATAGATTTTCTATAAATCCTGGTATCCCTGCATATAATAGGTTCTTCATATTTAAGGCAAGGTTTGGGGTAACATCCTTCTTCTTCATTTTTGTGTAGACGGGAAGCGACAATTCTCTTGAAATTTTGAAAATTTGAAGTCTAAAGAATTCTTCCATATCCCGGGTCTTCATTTTCTTTTCTTTTTTTATACAGTATTTCTTTTAAGTGTTTAACTGTTTATTTTTTATGTTTATTGTGATTTATATTATGGTTAAGTGTTTATTACTTTTTGTGTGATGGAGAACTGAAATTGTAAAAAAAATGTGTTTAGATTGAAGAAAACCTATATATTCCAAATATATTACAATATATACAATATAAGGATGCCCTGTCAATGTGTATGGCTGCACGGTATCCTGAGCAGATACGTTATAAGTGCATACTATGTAGCAGACAAGTATTAGATTACATTACATTATAGCACTGACTTCAGAAATCCATATGATCCAGATATTCAATGCATACACACACAACACTCTGGGTTTGATTTAGTGTTTGCAAAGTACTCGATATAAAACCACATCTGTACATGGTATTCATTCTGTAGAGCATTCAGTACAGATGGAATGTGCAGAAGAGATGTTCCATAGTTAAATAAGGCTCAGATACATATTTAGATACAAAGTCCATATAGTCGCAGCGAAAAAATATTGAAATAACAATGATATAGTATTGTTTTGCAGCAAAATCCACTAAAGAACCTAATGAGAAATTTGGTACCGAGTAATAAAATATTGTTGACTGCTCTTTTCATGTCGACCTAATAGAAAGAGGCTTCCAGCTCATCAAAAGCAATGGGTGGCATGAACACTCATTGATTTTATTGGCCACCCTACCACGAGCAAATAACCATTATCAACATTACCCAATGCAAAAAGGTCAAAACACAACTATTCACCAGTGCCTACTTTGATTTTAGGACAATGATTTGGTTCTACAAGCGATTAGTGACCTTATTGGTATTTTCCGCATCATCAACTTTGATCTTGATCTTCTAACATTCTTCCAAGTGCAGACTCTTCAACAAAATGAACTAGCGCGGGAATTGATGAAAGTTGGGACTTGTGCTTTGATTAAAGCTGGGACTCACTTATGGAGAAAAGTGAAAACAGTTCCCGTAATTTATTTTCAAGAGAATAATCTTAACAACAGTTGCAATTTTGACTTTACTAGGACTATGACACCTAGTAGAAATCCAATATACATACTAAACCTCCTTACCGCCAACTTCTATTTTTTCTTGCCCTTCATACAGGTGCAAGTTTAGTTAACTGTGCATGTGCTTACAACAAAGAGTTGAACAAGGTACTGCCAAATACTTCTATACAATATATCCTCTTGAGAAAAAATGGATTGGGCATGTCCGACCCTTCTTTTCCCTGACATCCACCGTTGAAGGAGAGTCAAGCCACCAGCATGCTAATGATATGGTTGGCAAGAGTGTTTGTCTAAGATTCATCTAAGCTATATAGTCACCTAGGATATTTTTGGCTAACAGAGAAGATCCTCTGGTGGAGATACTGTCTATTAACTACAGCTAAGACTTCCATTGACTGAGGCTCCCACCCTTGGATGACCACATATGTCCTATAACAACCAAAGTAGGCATAAAGTTCTTCACCAGGTCTCCTAAACAAGCAGAAAATAATGCTGGTTTCCCTCATATATAAAGATATTAGCTGATCTCGAGAAGGGGTTGTGGTTCCCCAGCAGTGGAGTGTGATTAGTCAGCAGTCTATGACAAGATTGTCCAAACTGTACAATCCTAATAATGTGTATATTTATTGACGAACAGATTGTAGATGGGATATATTTTTTGCACCAAGCGCATCATCTAGGAAGCCCATTGACTTTCTACCAATCGATTCTCCATGTTTAGCTTCGTCTTTATATACTAATCCTGGTTGTGAATCGTGTAAGTTGAAATGACTTTTCAGATGTGAGACCTTTTTAACAAAGGACATTTAGAAAGTTCTTGGTAAGAAAAGCTCCTTACCCTGAGCTGTTAGATGCCACAGATAGTATGTACTTTAAAAAGGATTCGGAGGCTGCTGATAATAGGTATGGAAGCCTGTCCAATACACATCAAGACCATGTAGTAAGTCATTTCTCAGAACTGCTGTCTAAAATGTAGAAGTAACAAAACCATTTCCATCATTGCTTTGCAGCAAAATCTACTAAAGAGCTAATATTTTAATAGAAATTTGTTCCTGAGTAATAAAGAATTGTTGACTGACTGCTCTTTAAGCTAATAGAAAGAGGCTTAAAGCTCATCCAAAACAATGGGTGGAATGCATACCCATTGGTTTTATTGGGCACCCTACCATGAGCGGTGCAGTACATTGCTACATTGAAATTGTCCACAAATAGTACATTACTTAGGATGCCTTAAAAGGATATTCTCAAGTTTGAAAGTTATCCCCTATCCACAAGATATGGGATAATTTTCCAATTGCTGGGGGTCCAACTGCTGATGCCTCCAACAATTCTGAACATGCAAACTGCCGCTCCATTCATTCCAATGAGTGAGTTAAAAACCAGCCTAGCAGAGCACTTGCCAATCTCCGGTGCTCCCATTAAGGCTAGAATCACACAACAGTTTTTTCCCCATCTGAAAAATATTTTCCGATTGTGCTAATCGGACTCTTATCAGAGTTTGATCATAGTGGGATTCATTTTTCTCTGAGGCGGAGAGAAAAAAAATAAAAACAAGTTTCTCCACCTTTTCCATTCAGTTAATCTGTGAAAATCAGACCACATTTAGATGTCATCTGAGTGAGATTCGATGTTTTCCACAGACCCCTAGACTTAGACCCATAGGGTAGCAATGCCGATTTTGATCTGACAAAATTCTCTCAGTCCAATGAATAAATGAGGCATGTGCACAGCCCCATAGTAGATGTACATAGTAACATAGGTATTAGTGCAATCAGTCAAAACCATGAAAAGCAGCCGCCCGATTTAACCTGTTGTGTGAATGGAGTGGCTGTGCGCAAGGTCTACCAGCGCTCTCAAGATCACTGGAGGTCCCACTGATCAAATTCCACCAATTGGAAAGCTATCCCCCTATCCTGTTGATAAGGTAAACTTTCAAGCTTGAGCATACCAGTCACAATCCATTTTTGGATTTGCGGCAGCTCTGGTTCCACTATGTTTTAAATGTAGGTTTTTTCCTTTCAGGCCAGTGGAGGTTAATGTCAGTTTTCCTTGCTGACATCCTGCTGCAGCTGCAGTTTTTAGGTGAGCTGATGTGGGTGGTGACCACTCCCACCATCCTTTATATGGTCACCTGATGCATCAGTTGACTGTCGGTGATAGAGCAATCTATGTTGACAAAGCCTGGAGTAAGGAGCTCTCTGGTGGCAGTGAATCTGCTGGTTTCGTGGAGTTCGTGGTCTGAGTGCCTTTCTTCTGTTGTGCGGTGCTTTGCAGCATAGAAGGCTATTAAGCTAAGTTTGGTGATTTTTCCTCATCTGTCTCGTGTTTGTCATTGTCCCCTGTGTTGTTCCATCTGGAGTGGTGAGGCTAACGCCCTTGCCAGAGAGTGCACTAGCCAGGGCAGTACTAGGTGACAATGAGGGATGAGATTAATAGCGGTGGGGGGGGGAGGACCCATTTAGGGCATATGGGGAGTGCAGGGTCAGGCTCAGGTTTGCGCTCAGGATGTGTTCATTCCTGTTAAGACTGGCTGAATACACCAAATAATATAAAGGAAGATGCATGGTGTGTTCGCAGCCCGGGGTCCACCGTGCAGAGATGACACCTGCTGCTCGGTAATGGCGGACTATATGGTGGTAAAGTGTGAACACACACAAGTTAACTTCACCAGGTATGTAAGAAGCTGAAATCTGTTGCTTCAGAGGGCCGCAATACCGCTGAGTGAACGCTAGTGTTAGGTCACAGGACTCTGCCCCAAGGACACACTAATAGATTTAGCGCACTAGGCACACGAAACGCCGCTCTGAAGGATGCAACTAACCACCCTAACTAGGGCCTGGAAAGCGCACTTATTGTGCAAGGAGCCGCATTGACGAACACTGCTATTTGACGCAGTGTTCTCGTGCCTAGGGCTGGATGGCACAATCTGGCACTAGTCAGCTCAAACACCCAACCACATGCAACAATGCTAGGGAGGGGGATAATTAGGAGCTTTCACCAGATATCATACACACATCCACACACACACACAATTTTAGTTTATACTAGCACATGGCCGAGCGGCCATGTGAACCTTTTATAGTTGCAGCCTTCCTTGACCTTGCCAGTGATCCAATCAGAGCTGCTTCAGGACCTGAGCATGTGACCTCTGACCTCCAATGAGAAGTCGACCCACGGGCATGCTCGGTAGACAAAAAGCAGGACTTAGTCCCTCGAGCGTCTGCTCGCCGCTGATTAATGCTGGTAACAATAGCTGGACCTAGGATGGCAGCAGTAACTAGACGCATAGCATCAGCTTGATTAAGACGCTGGGATTGACATCTTTGCTGTGTAGGCTCCTCTGCGGCTGGGGAAGAATGGGAGACTGCGGATTACATGGTTTGAGATTCCCCCTGTGCAGTGACGGGAACTTGACACCTAAGAATCCCTCATTCCCTATCTGTAGGACCTTCCTCTCATAATTTCCATTCCATTGTTTGTTGCATCATCGACCCCCTGTTGGTTTGTTACATTTCATGACAATAACCTTTTAAGTTACATCAAAAGCTAAAAAACTATTGGATAAGAATACAAATATTTTTCTCATGCATCAGTTTTAAGTACAAAAAAGGGCCAAATACAATTTATAAATGGGAGATTTACCTGGTGTGCGGTGATGCCTATCAGCATTGTTAAACAAAGTCATAATGTGTGCATTAATCTTTATCTTAATTCCATACCAATATTTATGAATTTTTGTTTCATTTATGACAAAGAACTTGAGTAAATTAAACATTTTAGAAAATGTGTGCTTCACTAGGCAAGGAGTAGAAAAGGTGGCAGTCTTTAGTGATTGGACATGGCTAAGTGAAAAGAAGAGTGACCGAAACTTGCCAATGTGCACCAAAAATTGTGCCAAAATTTAGCTACAATATATTGGCATTAAGCAATGTAATCAACATCTTGCATAACCATGGTGCACGAAATCGTTCACACAATAAGTAAAAGACTTTGATACATAAGAACAGCACTGCAAGGTGGGCAACACTCCTCAACAATTATGACAGGAGAGCAGCTGGTAGTAAGGAGAACTGATAATTAAAAAAAAATTAATCATATTTTGTATATATCTGACACAGTGCTGTTTTTCTGTTATCTGAAAAAAAAAGAAAAAATAATTATAGATAATAATAATATTAGTAATAAGAAGAAGAATATCATAAAGTACGTGTATGTAATAGAATGTATCACCTTCTCCATCATATAACCTGCTTGGAAGAAGATGTTCCTTCTATAAAAGCTTCCTTGTCTTAAATCCATAATTTGTATTTGTTTTACACGGTGTTGGGGAAAGTTGTGAGGTTTTTACATGCGCTGTCATTGATCGACAAGCGAACCACTGGGAATAAGTTCAATAGCCTATTGTCAGCTATGTGATGGAAATATCATGATTAGAGGACAAAAAAAAGGAGTTTTATGTAAGGGGCTTCCAGGATCCTGGAATATGCATGATGCGCCTATTGTCAGCACATGGTCGCCTGTATGTATAGGCCTTTTTTTCTTCTTCATCCTGCACAAAGATGCTTTAAATAGCTTATCCCCTCATGTCGCTGGTATTCTTCATGTGAATAACACAGTCCTTACAGATGTAAAATATAAGTTTATCGGAATAAGAATAAAGAATAACTGTGTATCGTCGATCTAGCATGGCCTTTACATCATTGTTACTCAAACCTTTAATTCATGGATCTATCAGAACAAGAAATAAAAACCAATGCTGCTCCATGACTGTGCAAAACTGCAAAAAAAAAAGTGATTTTATCGTGGGATGCATCAGATAGAAAGAAAAGAACAGATGTCTGGGGTATTCTGTGTGTAATTTGGATCCCAAGCTTTAATGACCTAGTACTATCAATACATCTCTTGTGTATACCACTGGAGAAAAAGCTATAGTGGGTGCAGGGATAGAAGATGCACATGGGCCCTGGAGGTCGCCCAAGACTGAATTGCTACATAAGGAACCAGTATTATAATCGGCACATGGTAAGTGAGAGGGGTCTTTTGTAGATTCTACCAGAATCTTCAAGTTACCCCTCTGGAAAATGCCGTAACCCGTTCATGACCTTGGGATTTTCCGTTTTTCGCTCCCCTCCTTCCCAGAGCCATAACATTTTTATTTTTTCGTTAATATGGCCATGTGAGGGCTTATTTTTTGTGGGAAGAGTTGTACTTTTGAACGACATCACTGGTTTTACCATGACGTGTACTAGAAAATGGGAAAAAAATTCCAAGTGCAGTGAAATTGCAAAAAAAAAGTGCAATCCCATGCGTGTTTTTTGTTCGGCTTTTTTGACCCGCCATTATGATTCTCCAGGTCATTACGAGTTCATAGACACCAAACATGTCAAGGTTATTTTTTATCTAAGTGGTGAAAATAAATTTCAAGCTTTGTTAAAAAAATTAAAAAAATTGCGCCATTTTCCGTTACCTGTAGCGTCTCTTTTTTTTTCGTGATCTGGGGTCGAGTGAGGGCTTATTTTTGCGTGCCAAGCTGACATGTTTAGTGATACCATTTTGGTGCAGCATTTTGGTGCTGTTCAAAACAGCTGACATGTCGCGGCTTTGATGCGGGCTCACTGCCGGAGCCCACATCAAAGCAGGGGATCTGACCTCGGACGTACTATCTCGTCTGAGGTCAGAAAGGAGTTAAAGAAGTACTCTAGTAATGTTTATAAGCTATATAGTGCAGCATAAACTACTACTAAACAATGTTGGAACTTTTGCAAATGCTTTGGGTATCTCTTTTTTATGTGCCATTTCTGGGTTGTCTCCCATGTTAATTCCTTCTTTGTAAACCTGCCTAAAGAAGGAACCTCTGTGCTCTGAACGTTTGCAAAGATAATTCTTCTGGTGAACCTAGAAAGGTATCACTCCTAGAATACTAATCCTATAATAATTTTGGGGCATTAAAATATTTATATAATCTTTCCTACTAGTATGGTTCTTTAATGCATATTACATAATCTAAGAGGGAAACCAGCAACTCATTCCATTGCTCTTGTTCAGCTTTGAGTCCAATCTATGGGAAGGTAATTGATAGGTCAATGACACTGAACTGCTATCTTCTCATAATGCAAAATATCAGTACATTCCATGTGATGTAGTTTCGCCCCCTCTCTTCAGCCTCCTGCTTGTGATAGGTTTCTCCCTGTTAGCTCTTACAAGTAGGAGAAAGGAGATACAGGCTGAAGCTGCAGATCATAGGATACAGTGAGACTCTGCACAGAGCTATCACAGATAGTACAGACAGACAGTGTGAGTCAGTGGAGCCATAATTGTAGCTAGACATTGTATGAACTCACCTACTATATAACCACTTTCTTATATAATGCAGAGCAAATATATATTCAGCTACATAAGGGGCATACAGAGGAAGAAAGAGGACAGAGCTGAGTGGTGGTCTGAGAACTACTGGAATTTGGGATGATGATATTAAGTGGTTTATAGAAAACCACAGGCTGAGTCATGCATATATCAATTCTTATATGTTGCTTCATCCTATCTTTACTGTGTCCTGCTTGTAAGAGCTGATGGGGAGAAGCCTATCACAAGCAGGAGGTTGGAGAGAAGAGCTGAAACTACATTGCATAGGATATGCTGAGATTCCGCATTGATAGTTATCAGACTAGAAAGCATATGACCCTGGTGCCCATAACAAAATATTCAAAATCTAAGGGTATGTTTCCACATTCAGGAAACGCTGCGTGTTTGACGCTGCGTAGAGCCGCAGCATCAAACACGCAGCATCCAGATGTTACAGCATAGTGGAGGGGATTTCATGAAATCCCGTCTCCACTATGAGGTAAAACACGCAGGTGGCAGACTCGCGTAAACGGACATGTGTCGTGTCTTTTCAGAACGCATCATGTCTGTTTACAAAGCGGCGACGCTCCATTACCGCCCCGTAAATTTACCATAGACTATCATTAGATGCGATAAAATCGCATCTAATGATTAGCTACATGCGTAGAAACTACGTACACGCAGCTTACTACGCATGTCTGCCGGCTCACCTGTCCTGCCGCCGGAAGTCCCTCGTCCACTGCAGTTCTCGCAATAACTTATGTTATCGTGAGAACTGCCATGCACGTGACCGGGAGTTATCTCCGGTCACTAGTCTGGTTCTCGCAAACAGCTGATTAGCTGATTGTGAGAACGCTGTAGTGTAGGTGATCGCTGGAGAGTTACCTCCGGCGATCATCTTCAGGCTCTGCTACATCTGGATGACAGGCATCCAAATGTAGCAGAGCTGGACTCGTCTCGACTGTGTGCACATACAACACACAACATACAACACACAACATATACCATACAACATACACCATGCAACATACACTATGCAACATGTGACATACGATATGCAACATGCAACATGCAATATGCGACAACATGCGACATGCAACATGTGACATGCAACATGCGACCTGCAACATACCACGGCATTCAACATGCGAAAATATGCAACATGCAACAACATGCGACATGCAACATGCGACAAGCGGCAACATGCGACATGCAACATACTGTACATACATACAGTACATGCAACATTCATAGCATACAATACATACATATAGACATACAGTGCATTAAACATAGAGCACATACTCACCTTCACCTTGTCACCTTGATCTCCAAAGCCATTGTCACCTGTAACAAATTATAAAATAATAAACAAACACTATACTCCCTGATCCGCAGATATCCAATTAAAACGAGTGTCCCATGATGATCTTCCGTGGAGAGCAGCAGCATCATCTGATGCGGCTGCTCTCCAGGGGCTCCAGGAATACAATGATGGAAGGTATCCTTCCGCACTGTATTCCTCCGTCACTGTGAAAAATAGTCCCTAATTTCACTTGTGGCTCTGCTGTGTGAGAAAGTTCCCATGCAGCAATGCCATAAAGTGAGACTCTGAACTAAGGTAACCTCAGTGATGCACTGCAGGAGCCTTTGTCTCCTGTTAGTGTGTCACTGGAGGTCTATAGAGCGGTGACATTACCCGATGTCACTGTTCTATAGGGGAGATCGTCGTGGGACACTCATTAATAATTGGACTACGGCGGAACGTAAGTATACGGTTGGTTTATTATTTTAATTTTTTATGCAGGCGATCGAGTATGATAAGTATGGTAAAATTAAGAATTTTAAAATACTTTTTTCTAGCTGTGTCTTTATTTTTTTTATCCCTTTCACTACTCTAGGATTAATAATGGATAGGCGTCTTACTAACGCCTCTCCATTATTAACCAGGCTTAATATCACCTTACAATAGCAAGGTGACATTTACCCCTTATTACCCCATATCCCACTGCTACACGGGAGAGGGAAGAGAGGGGCTAAGTGCCGGAATTGGCACATCTTACAGATGCGCCATTTCTGGGGCGGCTGCGGACTGGTATTTGTAGCTGGGGGGGCAATATCCATGACCCCTCTCTAGGCTATGAATATCAGCCCGCAGCTGTCTCGTCTGCATAGCCTTTCTGGCTATAAAATATAAGGGGACCCCACATCATTTTCTTTGGGGGTCCCCTTAGTTTAACAGCCAGTAAAGGCTACGCAGACAGCTGTGGGCTGATATTCATAGCCAAGAAAGGGGCCATGGGTGTTACCCCTTTCCAAGGCTACAAATATTGGCCCCCAGCCATCGGCTTTCCACCTCTGGCACAGAAAATTGCGCGGCAGCCCATGCTTTTTTTTTCCATTTTTTTTTTAAATTAAACATATTGCGTTTAAGGCCGGCCGCTGGCACTTGGAACCGGTGCGTTTAGCTGCATAGAAATATATGCAGCTGAACGCTCCGCTTCCAAGTGCCAGTGGCAGTGCCGGGTATTGAAGCGAGTCTTGTGTGAGTTTCTCGCGAGTGTGACCCAGGCCTAACGCAGATTTCATGTGTGTGCATTTATTTAAGGCTGGGATCACACATGCGAGAAACTCGGACGAGTCTCGCATCTTAACCCCTTCCCGACCTTTGACGCCACGTAGGCGTCATGAAAGTCGGTGCCAATCCGACCCATGACGCCTATGCGGCGTCATGGAAAGATCGCGTCCCTGCAGACCGGGTGAAAGGGTTAACTCCCATTTCACCCGATCTGCAGGGACAGGGGGAGTGGTAGTTTAGCCCAGGGGGGGTGGCTTCACCCCCTCGTGGCTACGATCGCTCTGATTGGCTGTTGAAAGTGAAACTGCCAATCAGAGCGATTTGTAATATTTCACCCATTATAACGGGTGAAATATTACAATCCAGCCATGGCCGATGCTGCAATATCATCGGCCATGGCTGGAAATACTAGTGTGCCCCCACACCACCCCTCCGATCGCCCCCGCAGCCCCCCGATCTGGCCGGTACACTGCTCCGGCTCCCCTCCGTCCAGTGCTCCGCTCCCCCCCGTGCTCGTGTCCGCTCCCCCCGTGCTCCAATCACCCCCCCGTGCTCCAATCACCCCCCCTGCACTCCGATCCACCCCCCCCCCGTGCTCCGTTCCACCCCCCGTGCTCCATTCCAGCCCCCCCGTGCTCCGTTCCACGCCCCCCGTGCTCCGTTCCACCCCTCCCGCGCTCCGATTCCCCCCCCCGTGCTCCGATCCCCCCCCCCGTGGTCCCCCCCCACCCTATCATACTTACCGATCCAGCCGTGGTCCCGTCCGTCTTCTCCCGGGCGCCGCCATCTTCCAAAATGGCGGGCGCATGCGCAGTGCGCCCGCCGAATCTGCCGGCCGGCAGATTCGTTCCAAAGTGCATTTTGATCACTGAGATATAATCTATCTCAGTGATCAAAATAAAAAAAATAATAAATGACCCCCCCCCTTTGTCACCCCCATAGGTAGGGACAATAAAAAAATAAAGAAATTTTTTTTTTTCCACTAATGTTAGAATAGGGTTAGGGTTAGGGGTAGGGTTAGGGGTAGGGCTAGGGTTAGGGGTAGGGTTAGGGGTAGGGTTAGGGTTAGGGCTAGGGTTAGGGGTAGGGTTAGGGGTAGGGGTAGGGTTAGGGGTAGGGTTAGGGCTAGGGTTAGGGTTAGGGTTAGGAATGTGCACACGTATTCTGGTCCTCTGCGGATTTTTCCGCTGCGGATTTGATAAATCCGCAGTGCTAAACCGCTGCGGATTTATGGCGGATTTACCGCGTTTTTTTCTGCGCATTTCACTGCGGTTTTACAATTGCGATTTTCTATTGGAGCAGTTGTAAAACCGCTGCGGAATCCGCACAAAGAAGTGACATGCTGCGGAATGTAAACCGCTGCGTTTCCGTGCAGTTTTTCCGCAGCATGTGTACAGCAATTTTTGTTTCCCATAGGTTTACATTGAACTGTAAACTCATGGGAAACTGCTGCGGATCCGCAGCGTTTTCCGCAGCGTGTGCACATACCTTTAGAATTAGGCTATGTGCACACGGTGCTGATTTGGCTGCGGATTCGCAGCAGTGTTCCATCAGGTTTACAGTACCATGTAAACATATGAAAAACCAAATCCGCTGTGCCCATGGTGCGGAAAATACCGCGCGGGAACGCTGCGTTGTATTTTCCGCAGCATGTCAATTCTTTGTGCGGATTCCGCGGCGTTTTACACCTGTTCCTCAATAGGAATCCGCAGGTGAAATCCGCACAAAAAACACTGGAAATCCGCGGAAAATCCGCAGGTAAAACACAGTGCCTTTTACCCGCAGATTTTTCAAAAATGGTGCGGAAATATCTCACACGAATCCGCAACGTGGGCACATAGCCTTAGGGTTAGGGTTAGGGTTGGAATTAGGGTTGTGGTTAGGGTTAGGGGTGTGTTGGGGTTAGGGTTGTGGTTAGGGGTGTGTTGCGGTTAGGGTTGTGATTAGGATTATGGCTACAGTTGGGATTAGGGTTAGGGGTGTGTTGGGGTTAGTGTTGGAGTTAGAATTGAGGGGTTTCCACTGTTTAGGCACATCAGGGGTCTCCAAACGCAACATGGCGCCACCATTGATTCCAGCCAATCTCGTATTCAAAAAGTCAAATGGTGCTCCCTCACTTCCGAGCCCTGACGTGTGCCCAAACAGTGGTTTACCCCCACATATGGGGTACCAGCATACTCAGGACAAACTGCGCAACAAGTACTGGGGTCCAATTTCTCCTGTTACCCTTGTGAATCTAAAAAAATGCTTGCTAAAACATAATTTTTGAGGAAAGAAAAATGATTTTTTATTTTCACGGCTCTGCGTTGTAAACGTCTGTGAAGCACTTGGGGGTTCAAAGTGCTCACCACACATCTAGATAAGTTCCTTTCGGGGTCTAGTTTCTAAAATGGGGTCACTTGTGGGGGGTTTCTACTGTTTAGGCACACCAGGGGCTCTGCAAACGCAACGTGACACCCGCAGACCATTCCATCAAAGTCTGCATTTCAAAAGTCACTACTTCCCTTCTGAACCCCGACGTGTGCCCAAACAGTGGTTTACCCCCACATATGGGGTATCAGCGTACTCAGGAGAAACTGGACAACAACTTTTGGGGTCCAATTTCTCCTGTAACCCTTGGGAAAATAAAAAATTCTGGGCTAAATAATTATTTTTGAGGAAAGAAAACGTATTTATTATTTTCACGGCTCTGCATTATAAACTTCTATGAAGCACTTGGGGGTTCAAAGTGCTCACCACACATCTAGATAAGTTCCTTTCAGGGTCTAGTTTCCAAAATGGGGTCACTTGTGGGGGGTTTCTACTGTTTAGGCACATCAGGGGCTCTGCAAACGCAACGTGACGCCCGCAGAGCATTCCATCAAAGTCTGCATTTCAAAACGTCACTACTCCAATTCCAAGCCCCGGCATGTGCCCAAACAGTAGTTTACCCCCACATATGGGGTATCACCGTACTCAGGAGAAACTGGACAACAAATATTGGGGTCCAATTTCTCCTGTTACCCTTGGGAAAATTAAAAAATTCTGGGCTAAATAATTATTTTTGAGGAAAGAAAACGTATTTATTATTTTCACGGCTCTGCATTATAAACTTCTATGAAGCACTTGGGGGTTCAAAGTGCTCACCACACATCTAGATAAGTTCCTTTGGGGGTCTAGTTTCCAAAATGGGGTCACTTGTGGGGGGTTTCTACTGTTAAGCCACATCAGGGGCTCTGCAAACGCAACGTGACGCCCACAGAGCATTCCATCAAAGTCTGCATTTCAAAACGTCACTACTTCACTTCCGAGCCCCGGCATGTGCCCAAACAGTGATTTACCCCCACATATGGGGTATCAGCGTACTCAGGAGAAACTGGACAACAACTTTTGGGGTCAAATTTCTCCTGTTACCCTTGGGAAAATAAAAAATTGCAGGCTAAAAGATCATTTTTGAGAAAATAATTTTTTTTTTTATTTTCATGGCTCTGCGTTATAAACTTCTGTGAAGCACTTGGGGGTTCAAAGTCCTCACCACACATCTAGATTAGTTCCTTTGGGGGTCTAGTTTCTAAAATGGTGTCATTTCTGGGGGATCTCCAATGTTTAGGCACACAGGGGCTCTCCAAACGTGACATGGTGTCCGCTAATGATTGGAGCTATTTTTCCATTTAAAAAGCCAAATGGCGTGCCATCCCTTCCGAGCCCTGCCGTGCGCCCAAACAGTGGTTTACCCCCACATATGGGGTATCAGCGTACTCAGGACAAACTGGACAACAATATTTGGGGTCCAATTTCTCCTATTATCCTTGGCAAAATAGGAAATTCCAGGCTAAAAAATCATTTTTGAGGAAAGAAAAATTATTTTTTATTTTCATGGCTCTGCGTTATAAACTTCTGTGAAGCACCTGGGGGTTTAAAGTGCTCAATATGCATCTAGATAAGTTCCCTGGGGGGTCTAGTTTCCAAAATGGGGTCACTTGTGCGGGAGCTCCAATGTTTAGGCACACAGGGGCTCTCCAAACGCGACATGGTGTCCGCTAACAATTGGACCTAATTTTCCATTCAAAAAGTCAAATGGCGCGCCTTCTCTTCCGAGCCCTGCCGAGTGCCCAAACAGTGGTTTACCCCCACATATGAGGTATCGGCGTACTCGGGAGAAATTGCCCAACAAATTTTATGATCCATTTTATCCTACTGCCCATGTGAAAATGAAAAAATTGAGGCGAAAAGAATTTTTTTGTGAAAAAAAATTACTTTTTCATTTTTACAGATCAATTTGTGAAGCACCTGAGGGTTTAAAGTGCTCACTAGGCATCTAAATTAGTTCCTTGGGGGGTCTAGTTTCCAAAATGGGGTCACTTGTGGGGGAGCGCCAATGTTTAGGCACACAGGAGCTATCCAAACGCGACATGGTGTCCGCTAACGATGGAAATAATTTTTCATTCAAAAAGTCAAATGGCGCTCCTTCCCTTCCGAGCCTTACCATGTGCCCAAACAGTGGTTTACCTCCACATGTGAGGTATTGGTGTACTCAGGAGAAATTGCCCAACACATTTTAGGATCCATTTTATCCTGTTGCCCATGTGAAAATGAAAAAATTGAGGCTAAAAGAATTTTTTTGTGAAAAAAAAGTACTTTTTCATTTTTACGGATCAATTTGTGAAGCACCTGGGGGTTCAAAGTGCTCACTATGCATCTAGATAAGTTCATTGGGGCGTCTAGTTTCCAAAATGGGGTCACTTGTGGGGGAGCTCCAATTTTTAGGCACACGGGGGCTCTCCAAACGTGACATGGTGTCCGCTAAAGAGTGGAGCCAATTTTTGATTCAAAAAGTCAAATGGCGCTCCTTCCCTTCCAAGCCCTGCCGTGCGCCAAAACAGTGGTTTACCCCCACATATGAGGTATCAGCGTACTCAGGACAAATTGGACAACAACTT
Organism: Ranitomeya imitator; assembly: GCF_032444005.1. Classification (NCBI taxonomy): domain Eukaryota; kingdom Metazoa; phylum Chordata; class Amphibia; order Anura; family Dendrobatidae; genus Ranitomeya; species Ranitomeya imitator. The sequence continues at coordinate 506,629,965 of NC_091287.1, forward strand.
TCGTGGTTCAGTTTCTCCTTTTACCATTGGGAAAATAAAAAAATTGTTGCTAAAAGATAATTTTTGTGACTAAAAAGTTAAATGTTCATTTTTTCCTTCCATGTTGCTTCTGCTGCTGTGAAGCACCTGAAGGGTTAATAAACTTCTTGAATGTGGTTTTGAGTACCTTGAGGGGTGCAGTTTTTAGAATGGTGTCACTTTTGGGTATTTTCAGCCAAATAGACCCCTCAAACTGACTTCAAATGTGAGGTGGTCCCTAAAAAAAATGGTTTTGTAAATTTCGTTGTAAAAATGACAAATCGCTGGTCGAATTTTAACCCTTATAACTTCCTAACAAAAAAAAATTTTGTTTCCAAAATTGTGCTGATGTAAAGTAAACATGTGGGAAATGTTATTTATTAACTATTTTGTGTCACATATCTCTCTGGTTTAACAGAATAAAAATTCAAAATGTGAAAATTGCGAAATTTTCAAAATTTTCGCCAAATTTCCGTGTTTATCACAAATAAATGCAGAATTTATTGACCTAAATTTACCACTAACATGAAGCCCAATATGTCACGAAAAAACAATCTCAGAACCGCTAGGATCCGTTGAAGCGTTCCTGAGTTATTACCTCATAAAGGGACACTGGTCAGAATTGCAAAAAACGGCAAGGTCTTTAAGGTCAAAATAGGCTGGGTCTTGAAGGGGTTAATACCTTACACTGGCGCCGGCATTCCGGAGTGGAGCGTGCAGCTGCATAGAAATACATGCAGCTGCACGCTTCGCACCCGAGTGTCGGCGGCAATGCCGGGTATTAAGTTGCAAGACTCGTCCGAGTTTCTCGCTTGTGTGATCCATCTATCGTATCTATCTATCTATCTATCTATCTATCTATCATCTGTTTAGCTATCGTATCTATCTATTATTTATGTATCTATTATCTATCTATTATCTACCTATCAAAATATCTATCTATCAATATATCTATATAGAGATATATTTATAGATAGATATTGGTGGATAATAGATAGATATATCGATAGATAGATACCATAGATAAATATGATAGATAGATCCATAGATAGATGTGATAGATAAATACGATAGACAGATACGATAGATATGTATCGTATCTATCTATTGTATCCATCTAACGTATCTATCTATCTATCTATCTATCTATCTATCTATCTTTCTATCTAGCTGTGTGTGTATATTCTTCAATGGAGTATGTAAATGAAGAGGTTGGACAAGAAATGACATCACAATTCTTTTTTTATATATATATCTTTATTGAGCTTACAAAAACACACACAAATCCGCATGAAAAAACCACATTAAAAAACGTATGAAAAATGCGTAAAAAACGCATGAAAAATGCAGGTGACCTTCCTGTGACCTCAGGTGCAGATTTGGTGCAGATTTTACCTACGTCAAATTCTGAGCAAATCCTGATGCAATCCTGAACGTGGACACATACCTTAAAGATGTAACTGAGTACTGATAAAGAAAAAATGCACAGCTATAATATTGTGAAGGTATCGCCCCTAGATTCAAAGACATTGCTTAAATGGATTTGGGTTGATGTTATAGAACGCCCGCCAGGGCCGTGGGGTACTCGGTAGCGGGCCGGTACTTAAGGGGATGTGTAACGGTGGCAGTGACCCGGTCCAGGGCCCTGGGCGTCGAAATAAAAGGGGGATTTGAAATGGAAAATAAAGTTTGTGTTCGTGACGCCACCTGTGGTATTCGGTCAGGGATGACTGACACTGCTTAAAGGGTCCACTGGGGTGGTGTTATGGCAGCAGGGATGGTATGGCTTCCCGCAGGTGAAGCTGGGTCCCTAGGGCTCCCATTGTAGTAGGGACAGATAGTAGATGGTGTAGCAAGAAATAGAGGACACAAGTTGCAGTCTCTTTACCTCTTTACTATAGAATTCAGGCAGCCTCAGTCCAGGGTACTGGATCACAGGTGCTGGTATGGTCCAGCCAGCTTGGAAGCGATTCTAGAATCCCCCTAACCAGGTGGGGGTTGGAAGTCTTACTTCTAGTGCTGTGTTGTAGTCCCTTGCTGCCTTAGGCCTCACACAAGGTCCTCATGATTTATCTCTGTCCCCCTTTAGGTAGGACACTAACCTGCAGCACTCGAGCCTTTTCACAGGATCTCTATCACGACCCGGGCTCTATGCATTACTGTGTCTTCAGGTGTTTATGGTGGACAGGTAACTTTCAATCTGCTGTCCGCGATCTCTGCCGTGGGGCACAGAGTTACCCCCACAACCTTGGTCTTCCGGCTACCGGTTTCATGCACTTCAGCGTGGAAGAAGCTCAGTCACAGCTTCTCCCTAGCTCTTCACTTCACCTTTGCTTCTTTTCCTCCTTCACACTCTCTACAACTTATTCTGCTTTCCTTTCTTTTCTTTCCTTTCAGAAGCTGTAGCACCTCACGTGGCTGCACTGCCCCACACTTTCCTCACAGGAGCTGCAAATCTTCTTGTCTGCACGGCCCCTTTCCTCTGTCTCTCTCACAGACTGACTGACTCTACTTTCCTTCCAGCCAGAATATATATAGGGGAGCCACCCACAAGCTGGATCAGAGCTCCCCCTTCTGGCCTGGAGTAAGAACATGCTTGTGATTACCTGCCAAAAGGGATCTTTCCTCGCTTCCAAGCTTGACATCACTCTCCCCGTGAGGAAAGCAATGCCACTGTAACAACCAGGAACCTGGGGTATTACAGTTATGATATGCAATAAAATGAGAGAGAGGAGCAATATTCGTGGCTTCAGCATAGCACAACAGCTCCTCTCCTTTTAGGGAAAAGCAGTTTTATAACAAAACCTACATATTGTCAACAGCATCATGGAGAGCAGAACATAAAATTATCAACTGTCAATTTTCCATTATCACTTTAATTTTTAATGCCTCAATAGGAGTAAGTGGGGTATGAATAGTATATCAGGGAATTGTTATAAATTTGAAGGTAACCAATTATATTACATTTAAAGTGAGAATCCTGAATTTATGACCATAAGCTATACCCTACATATTGAACCCAAAGAAGGTTTTGTGTTTCATGTTTTGGAGGACCCAACATGTCTAGCCCATTAATTACGAGGAGGACTCATCATGTCTGTGCAATACTTAGGTCCTCTACAGTCTTACCACAGTCCTCTGCAGTCTTAAGGCAAGCAATTGTTCCTAAGTACACCAATAGACTAGAAGTACACCAATAGACTAGTGCCTTTAGGCCACCATTATAAAGGGAAAGGCGTAAAATTTAAGACTTAAAGGGAACCTGTCAGCAGGATTGTGCTCAGTAACCTACAGACAGTGTCAGGTCGGCGCCGTTATACTGATTAAAATAATACTTGGGTGATGAAATCCGTCTTGTGGTTGTTGTTTAATCTGTATTTGTAGTTTTGGGCTTATGACAGGTCACTGTTCCTTCACTGATTTTCTCCCTATTTTAAATACTATGTATACTATTCTGGGGTTCTAAAAAGAATGTTTAACTTAATCAAAATGGCACCGGCAGTGGCTTCTGCACTGTAGCATGTATTGCTTTATGCCTATACTATTGTGGGGTAAAAAAAAAATTAACTTCATCAAAATGGTGCCTGCGCAGTAGCATCTATCGCGTTTCGATAGATACTACTGCACAAGCGCCACCACCAGCTCCGTTTTTCTGTAAATATATTTTCTTTTTCTCTAGCAAAATGGCAGCCATGGCACATGCACAGTAGCATCTATTGCATTTCGATAGATGCTATTGCACAAGCTACACTGCCGGTGCCATTTTGCTAGAGCTAAAATAACGCCAGCGGCGGCGCCTGCTCAGTAATATCTATTGCATTAAGATAGATGCTACTGCAAAAGCATCGGCGCCATTTTGCTGCAGACAATTTTTTTTCTCCAGCGAAATGGTGCTGGCTCTTGCACAGTAGCATCTATCAGAACGTGATAGATGTTACTGTGCATGCGCTGAAATTTTGCTAAAGAAAAAAACATTTTTTATCCCACAATAGAATAGGCATAAAGCGATAAATATGTGATACATGCTACTTCACAGGCGCCGCCGCCGCCGCCACCGCCACCATTTTGATTAAGTTGAAAAAAAAATTTCTAATCCCAGAATAGTTTATGCAGTATGTAAAATATGGGGCAGGTCACTGAAGGATCAGTGACCTATCAGAAACCCATAAGGATACACATGTAAGCAGAGCATCTTATAAAAACCCAACCACAGTCCGACCCACGGGCCGCCACAGAGCACGAGAATGTCATTAACCGAAAACTGCAAATAGAGATTAAACAACAACCACAAGACAGATTTCATCAACCAAGGTATCATTGTAATTACTGTCAGGTTGGCGCTGTTATACTATCTGTAGATTACTGAGCACAATTCTGCTGACATGCTTGCTTTATGCCTTAAAGGGAATCTGTCAGCAGGTTTTTGTTATGTAACCTGAAGACAGCATGCTGTAGGGGTTAAAACACAGATTTCAGTGATACCTCTCTTCTCTAGCTCCAAAGTTTTGTTTGCTTACAATGATTGTTTTAGCACCAGAAGCTTATCAGTGCTGGACACAACACCACATGTCTTCTAGTCCAGCAATACCCCCTCCTGTGGTAGGCACCTCACTGGCTATGGACTTTGTGCATACAGAGCCTGATGTGGGCGTGGCTAGCTTTCTCAGCTCTGCTTAATGCCAAATGTAAAAGCTCTGATAGTGTCTGAACTGCTGCACTCAGTAATCTAAGTGACACATCACTGGATTCAGCTTATCCTTGCCTACATTACTCTGCTCTCAGATGAGGTAGAAAAAAACTGCTGACAGATTCCCTTTAAAAGAGTTTCTGAAATTGGGCAAATTTTACCTAACTGGGATATAGCAAGAAACCAAGTGTTGGAAGGGTAGGGGGATTTAACAAGTGAGTACTTGTTTTTTTGATCATTTTATCTAATTTCCAATCCATAGGAAAATTTTACTCTATTCCAGAAAACTTATTTAGCACCCCCGTACACAAAGGAAAAATAAACCGAACCTACTAATTTTGTCTCGTTCAGCCAAAAATTTTATCTGCATAAGGATATGTTCACATTGTGTCTTTTTTGCCCATTTTTGTACTGAAAACGACACAGAAAATGCTGAAAAAAGCTCAAAAGAATGGACATATTAACTTTTATGCAAAAACACCTTGCTATTCATCTTTTCAGGCTTTTGAGATTCTTTTAAACATTTTAGGCTTTCAAAAGACAGTAAGCATTAAAAAGGCGTAAGTTGTCCGTTCTTCAGGCGTTTTCAGCAAGAAAGGCACTCAATGCAACAAATAAGGCACTCAATGCACACAAGTCAAAGAGAAGGATAAAAAAATATTTATTTTGCACGTTTCTGTTGCGAAAAATATTTCCGTCATTTTTCTCCAATATTTTTCAGGTGTTTGAAATTTATAAAGAAATTAAAAAAAATGTTAAAGGGAACCTGTCATCACTTTTTTACAATATAAACTGTTGCCACCACCTTTAATAACTCTTTTTCAGCATTCTAGATAGATGCAGCTCTGGCAAAAATTAAGAGACCACTGCAAAATGTTCAGTTTGCCTGATTTTTCTCTTTATGGGTATATTTTTGAGTAAAATGTAAATTGTTCTTTTAGTCTATAAACTTCTGACAACATGTCTACGAATTTCCAAGCAATAAATTTTGTATTTTTTTTTCTGAAAAGGAGAAATGGTCAAAATAAAAAAATAAATAAAAAAACAACAGTGCGTTCAGACCTCAAATAATGCAAAGAAAACAAAGTTCATATTCATTTAGAAACAACAATACTAATGTTTTAACTCAGGAAGAGTTCAGAAATCAATATTTTGTGGAATAACCATGATTTTTAATCACAGCTTTCATGCGTCTTGGCATGCTTTCCACCAGTCTTTCACACTGCTTTTGGCACAAAAATGTAAGCAGTTCTTCTTTGTTTGATGGCTTGTGACTAGTGTTGAGCATTCCGATACCGCAAGTATCGGGTATCGGCCGATACTTGCGGTATCGGAATTCCGATACCGAGATCCGATACTTTTGTGGTATCGGGTATCGGTATCGGATACATAGAGATGTGTAAAATAAAGAATTAAAATAAAAAATATTGATATATTTACCTCTCCGGCGGCCCCTGGACTCAGCGCGGGTAACCGGCAGGCTTCGTTTTTTCAAAATCAGCGCTTTTAGGACCTGAGAATCACGTCCCGGCTTCTGATTGGTCGCGGGCCGCCCATGTGACCGCCACGCGACCAATCACAAGCTGCGACGTCACCGCAAGCTATTAGCGCGCTCATTTTTAAAAATATATTTTCTTTTTCTCTAGCAAAATGGCAGCCATGGCACATGCACAGTAGCATCTATTGCATTTCGATAGATGCTATTGCACAAGCTACAAGCTATTGCGACCAATCACAAGCCGCTACGTCTTTGAAAGCCATTAACGCGCTCATTTTTAAAAATGAGCGCGTTAATAGCTTGCGGTGACGTCGCGGCTTGTGATTGGTTGCGGCCACGCGACCAATCACAAGCCGCTACGTCTTTGAAAGTCATTAACGCGCTCATTTTTAAAAATGAGCGCGTTAATAGCTTGCGGTGACGTCGCGGCTTGTGATTGGTCGCGTGGCCGCGACCAATCACAAGCCGCTACGTCTTTGAAAGTCATTAACGCGCTCATTTTTCAAAAATGAGCGCGCTAATAGCTTGCGGTGATGTCGCGGCTTGTGATTGGTCGCGTGGCGGTCACATGGGCGGCCCGCGACCAATCAGAAGCCGGGACGTGATTCTCAGGTCCTAAAAGCGATGATTTTGAACAAAGAAGCCTGCCGGTTACCCGCGCTGAGTTCAGGGGCCGCCGGAGAGGTAAATATATCAATATTTTTTATTTTAATTCTTTATTTTACACATCCCTATGGATCCCAGGGCCTGAAGGAGAGTTTCCTCTCCTTCAGACCCTGGGAACCATGAGAATACCTTCCGATACTTGATGTCCCATTGACTTGTATTGGTATCGGATATCGGTATCGGTGATATCCGATATTTTTCGGGTATCGGCCGATACTATCCGATACCGATACTTTCAAGTATCGGACGGTATCGCTCAACACTACTTGTGACTATCCATCATTCTCTTCATTACATTCCAGAAGTTTCCAATGGGGTTCAGGTCTGGGGATTTGGCTGCCCATGACAGGGTTTTGACATGGTGGTCTTTTAATTTTTGCCAGAGCTGTATATAAAAGTCCCAGACCCCCCTCTACATATCCCCAAAAGATCTTTTTAAATTCCCTCATACAGCACCGTACCGTTCGATGTGCATCTCTGGTCTTGATCAGGCACCTCCTTTCTTCCTACAATCACCGTCCTCCTTCCCTGCTTTACGTGGTTGACGCATTGTAAGACCAACAGTTGCCCTCATCACGCTCCTGCACAGGCGCACTTCTCTCTGCCCTACCAAGGATGGAGCATGCGCCGGCTTTACTTCTGGGTCATCGGGGCTCTATGGCTTTTCCTGGAGCATGCGCACTACAATACTGAGCTCTGCCCTCAGCAGGTTAGAGACAAGTGCGCCTGCGCCGAACGTAGGACCCGTCATTCGCATGAAGCAGGAAAGGACGGAGATTATAGGAAGATAGGAGACGCCGAAGCAAGACGGTGGCCATCGGGTCAGACCGTGCCATATGGGGAGAAATAAAAGGAGTTTTTTGGACTATGCAGAGGGGATTGAAGACTTAGATGCAGCTTTATTGAATATTGTAAATGGTATTGGCCATAGTTTATGTTGGGAAAAACTGGTGACAGCTTCACTTTAATTAACTTTTTCTTTATTCCTTTATGGGTATCAAAAAAGCACAGAAAAAAAATGTTGGGATAATTAGCAAAAAAATTCCAACATAAAACAAATGCTGTAAAAAAATTGTAAGGAAATTACCCCCAAAAAGTTCTATCAAATGATGACTCAGATGTACAATATTCCAAAGAAAAGAAGAGCTTCCTGAAGTGTCTTCTCCTTGAAAAATGGATGTTTTTGACTGCCAGAACATACCCTAAGTTGTTTCTCCACTCTCCCCGACATGTAATATCACTAAAAAGAAGGATTGAGCCTGAATCTTTATCTTCTACCGAGAGACAAACCCTGAGAGGAAGTATAT